>NC_079511.1:19049178-19349178 GCF_000801105.2 Raphanus sativus
AACAAGCTTCTGATACATTTTCTTTGCCTGTTCCGTTGAATGCCACTCCAGTGATTCGTCCTACTGTGCAGACAGGAAATCAGGTACATCCTCTCTAATCCCCTTTTCTTTTTTTTTCTGTTTGTGTTTATGTGGTTTTCTTCTTTCTTAGACTGTTCAGGATAGGATTCCTAACCAAGTACTAAGCTTTCCAAAACCGTCTTGACTATTGCAGGTTAATACTGATTCAGCTAGCTGTAGCAGGCAAACTAGCGATACATTTGCTTTACCTGTTCCATTGAATGCCACTCCAGTGATTCGTCCTACTGTGCAGACAGGAAATCATGTACATCCTCTCTAATCCCCTTTTCTTTTTTTTTCTGTTTGTGTTTGTATGGTTTTCTTCTTTCTTATACTGTTCAGGATAGGCTTCCTAACCAAGTACTAAGCCTTCCAAAACCGTCTTGAAATTTGCAGAGTCTTCTTTATGAAGGTGTTTCTACAGTCCCTCTGCATGCTATTCCGGATTTTAGTCCTGTCCATATTGGACTTTCACCAATCACGCGAGGAGTTGGTGATATTTCGGTGAATAAGTATTTTAAAACCAAGGAAGAATTGATGTTGAGGATGAAGAAATGGGCTTTAGAGTGGAAGTTTGAGTACCAGACTGTCTCTTCTAACAAGTCAAGAGTGTTATTGAGTTGTGTTGATGATAATTGCACGTGGAGGATGCGTGCTACCAAGCTACCTCTTTCAGACTTTTTCTTTATTAAAAAGTATGTTCATGATCATACATGCGATACAACACACAGACAGGCCAACCACAGACAAGCATCTGCAAAGTTGTTGGGTTCTTTGATTTGCAGCAATTATGGAGAAAAGAAGGAAGGTCTCAAAGCAAAACAGATCATTGAACAGGTCAGGATGCTTCATGGCGTTCACATCAATTACAAACAAGCTTGGAGAGTGAAAGAAGAAGCTCAGTTATTGGTTAGAGGGACTCCTGAAGACAGCTATTACAATTTGTCTAGGTGGTTGTACAAAGTCACAGTGACAAACCCTGGCTCATTAACTTATCAACATAAGGATGCTGATGGAAAGTTCAAGTATGCATTTGTGGCTTTTGGTCCATCGATAAGGGGATTCTCATTGATGAGGAGAGTTATTGCAGTAGATGGTACATTTCTGAAGGGAAAAATCAATGGGACTTTATTGGCAGCTTGTGCTCAAGATGGGGATTATCATCTGTATCCTCTCGCTTTTGCAGTGGTCGACGATGAAAATGCTGCTGCCTGAAAATGGTTCTTTAATGGGTTGACGCAGATGATTCCGGACGCTCCGGATCTTGTTTTTGTATCGGACAGGGCTATTTCAATTGCTTCAGCACTGGAGGAAGTTTATCCCCTATCTCACCATGGGATCTGCAGGATCCATTTGCTCAGGAACATCACTCCTAAATATGTGAGGACTGGTTTGCTACCTTTGGTGGAAAGCACTGCTGATGCCTACACGTGCCACGAGTTCTGGTTAATCTTCAATGACATAAAGGATAAGTGTCCAGAATTGGCTAAGTATCTGGAAGATTCGGATTTCAGGAAGTGGACACGATGCTATGCGCCTGCGAACAGGTACAATATCATGACTACCAACATCGCAGAGTCTCTCAATTCTATGTTGAAAATGCCTCGTGAGTTGCCAGTGATCTCTCTCCTTGAGACAATCAGATTGACACTCACGACTTGGTTTTTTGAGCGACGTGAAGCGGCCGCGAAACATAAGCATCTGGTAACTCCAAAAGTGGTGAAGAAATTGGTATCCAGGTTGGAGGCTGCATTTCTGCTGAATGTGTATCAAGTTGATCAGAGCGAGTTTGAGGTGAAGGATGAAAGAATGAAGTATGTTGTTGATTTGGAGAAGCGGCATTGCACTTTTTCGACATTGACAAGATCCCTTGTATCCATGCTATTGCTGCTGCTAAATATGTTATGAGGGATGAAAACCGTTACGTCGATAGCGCGCATCTAACAGACTCTCTCATCAGAAGCATCTTCTTTTGTCTTTTGCAGCTGGTTCACCACGTCTGTCAACCTATGAGTAGGCCCCTCTAGCAAATCCCACTAGAATCTCTCGGTTCCTTCTCGTGGTCCTTCTACTTCACCACTACATTTCAAACCGGAAACCATATGGAATTCTCTTATCGAGAACCTCATTGGCTGCGCACCGAAATGGAACCAGGCTTCGTTATCTTTGATAGTAATGATGCTTCTTGCGAGAACAGAGTAGACAATCTTTGCTGATAATTTCAATCCACGCTCGATCAGCCTCATTACAGGTCCAATAGACGACTCTCGCACTATTCTCATCTCATCTACTGTAAGAATACTCTGAACAGTCGAGATATACGTTGAGCTTGAATATTGGTTTATTGACGATCTCTTCTTTGGCTGTTGACCAATAGGGTACTTCAGCTTAGGCAGTGCCAGTTTGAGAGGTACTGAATCTCCCATCTTTTTTGTTGTTCTATCCTGTGTAAAACAAGGGAAAACATTATTTTCAGACTTTTCTGGAATGTTTTTCTAAAACTAGACAAATCCTTCCTGAATTTTTTATAAACACTAGACAGTTTCACAAGACAGTTTCACAAGACAATTTCACAAGCACAAGCAACAAGACAAGTTAACACAAAGGACAAGCAACAAGAGACAGTTATGACACGGGAAAATATATTTTCAGACGTTTCTGGAAGGGTTTCCTGAAACTAGACAAATGCTTCCTGAATTCTTAACCATTTTATAAACACTAGACTCATGAGTAAATTCAAGAGTCTGTCAAAGATATCTACATGCCAAATTTGATAGTGCTCAAATTACCCAGTATAGCTTACTCTCTCAAATAAGAGGTACAGCTGTAGTACTTAGGGATCGAATCACGAGGAGCTAGGGAACCAATTAAATAAAATCTACTAATCAATCCTAGGCAAGGTTGGTTTATATGATGGAAATAAAAATAACAAATCCTAAAATGAGCAAAGCAGTTGCTCCAACTAACAATGTGAAGGGTAGTTTAAATGGGATAAAGAGTGCTAGACATAGGGTTTCTATTCAGGGATGGAGATTATAATCTCTATAAATGCTTTAATAAGTTGCTTGCATGATACTATAGATCTCAGCCGCTTAACATATGTGAATGAATCACTGGTTAAAATATTTAGATCTCTGGCCACACCTTTCGCATGATGACACAGAAAAAGAGTCGGTCGATATCTTTTTGAGATATCGAGCGATACACCTTTCGCGGCGCCGATCGATTTACCAGTAGGGTATCGATCGACGGCTTCTAGATCTGCCTAGGCGCGAACCGAATATGACCGCGAGGTCTCATGGAGGAACTGTCGTTCTTCTCAACGGAAAACATGCATCGCTCAAATGGATAATTCAAGATAATCTAAGATCCTAGTGATCTATGTTCTAGTTAGCTACTCTAAAACAAGCATAGGGTACAATCCATTTGATGAGTATCACAACTTAGCAATTATAGCTTGGGGCTAATCCCACAAACCTATTTAAACCCTAGATCTAACAAGTAGACTACTCAGACATAGCTAAACAATTCATAACAATAGATAGATGAAAGAATTGCATAGATAGAATAAAGTAGAAATACAAAAGGAGATGAGAAATCTCTCCAATCTCTCTCAAACAAATAAAACTCTAGTCTCTCTCTCACACTCTCTGCTTTGGTTGTGAAAAGCTTCAAGCTTCAAAGGGTTTCAAAACTTGCCGTCAAAAAGACTTTGCAGGAGTATTTAAGCATTTCCATTAGGTTAAAAACTCGTCAGAGGCAATCTCGTAATTTTGTGAAGTCTTGGTGAAGTAGTCGGCTAAACCATTCCATCCTCGATATCGATCGACAACACTGAATGTGTATCGATCGATTATAATCTTCTAGTACGCGGATCTTCTCAGCTGCATCGATCGACGACTCAGGATGAGTATCGATCGATTGTAATCGCAATGTTGACTTCCGACTTAATCTTGAATGGTCAACTCGGGTGTATCATCTCTTGTACTCCAAAATGCTCCAAAAACATCACTTTCTCACGAAATGCTCCTGAACCTGAAAACATACCTAACAGGCTAGAAAACAGATTAAAATATATAATAAAATACTAGTATACCATGGTTAAAAACGGGTAAAATCCATGGTATATCAACTCCCCCAGACTTACTCCTTTGCTTGTCCTCAAGCAAAAACAGTAGTCTTTGGAAAATGTTTGGAAATAGCAGGAACTCAAGGATTCAATATATTGAAGTCATCACTCTATGGGTTTGCAATTCATGTCTAAAATCCTAACCACAGAAGTTCATCATGCCTTATCCTAGCTTAGCAACTAAACTCATCTAGTCAACAACTTAGCATTTCTCATCTGACATTCCCCTCTACTAACCTCATTTCTTAACATAAAATAAAGTGCAGGCTTTACCTTGGGAGTATCGATCAAAGAACACATGGATTCAACTCAAACAAGTATCTGAACACACAGGTAGTCTTCTCTGATCCCTTTCTCCCCTCTTCTCTCTTCACTGAATCTCTTATTAGTTTCAATTTCAACAGGTTTCGATGCCACAAAGGTCATCTAGTCCATCTCATTGACATTTGCATTGTAACTCATACATTTTTACAAAGTGTAGCGAATAATGGGGTCTCAGGTAATTTACCTATCCCTCGTTTCCACAATGTGTGATCATCCTCGAGATTTAGAATAATGGGGTCGCAGGTAATTTACCTATCCCTTTGCCTCTCAAGAAATCATTTCAATCTTTTATAACATAAACTTAGATCTCGAGATGCCGAAGAGAGCGAAGGAAGGGAACCAGAAACACACAGACTTTTTACCTTCCAGACTTGTAAGAGGATTCCGATCCAGTGATATCCAAGCCCCAAGACAAGCAAATAAGTCAGGATTAGTGTTGGAGGTCAGCTTTGGTTCCTTCAAACAATCTTAGCTAGTGAATATAGGTAGCAAGTTGATCCACTTTAGCATCTTTAGTACTATCTGCAATTAGTAATCTAGAATTGTGCTAAAGAGTGGTCAGACAATCAAATAATAATCCATATCAATGTTCCTATTTAATACTTATGCAAAAAATAAATTTGAAAAATAAAAACTAAAATAAAAACACATATTAGTAAACTCCCCCCCCCCAGACTTAAATTACACTGTCCCAGTGTAACATCCGGTGGTGAGGTAAATAAATAAAACATAATAAATATAACAAGTTAGAATGAATAAACCTGATCGACAAGATGTCGATCGATTCGTAGTGGTTTACGTTGATCGTTAGTAATGGTCGTGTGGTGTCGAGCGATATGAATGTTGAACGTCGGTTGATGGAATTATCATTCTACTTGGATCTTAAATAAAAACTGCAAAACAAAATCGAAAAATAAAAGCAAAAAGAAAATAAAATAAAATAAAGAAAAAGAAAACCTAATAGTGGGTTGCCTCCCACTCAGCGCTTGGTTAAAGTCATTTAGCTTGACTGTGGTAGGTGAGTGACTCATGGGGTGCAGAAACTGCTGATTGCTGGACAGTAATCATCAATCTTGTGTCTCCTACTGTTGAACCATGTGGCGACGGAGCTTCTTGTGGCATCGTCTGCTCGTAGGTTCTTCTTATCTATCTGGAGGACTGTATCTTGAAGTTTCCTCACAGAATTCTCGATGTATTCGATTTTGTCAACTTCCTTGTCAATGGTCTGGTAGGTGTGTACGGACAATAACCTTAGCTCACTCTGTAATGCATCGATCTTGTCCATAATAAACTGATCTCGGTCTGCTAAAGACTCAGTGTCGATCGATGCTACGAGATGCGCGTCGGTCACTTCGCTGACGGGTCTGTCGGTCGACGCAGAATCCCTTGTGTCGATTGATTGTGAACACTGTCCTTGGTACTGCAGAGCACGTATATTGCCCTTCATGTGGCGAGTAGTTCTGCAGAGGCTGTTAACCCTTTCGTTAATAGTGTAGTCAATGGTATCACAGGTCCCGTTGAGTCTTCTTTCCATAGAATCCATAGCGTCATACAGCTCAAGTTTAAGTTCATCAACTGCTGCGGTAGTGCCTGGTCCTCTTGCTGGTGGTGGCTCGCTATCGATCGATGTTGGTCTTGGCCTGTCGATCGATGGAAAAGTAGTATTCTGAGCTTGGTCGTTCTGGCGAATTGTGTCCAACTCTTTCTGAAGAAGATCGATCCTCTTGCTTAACCATTCGACATTGTTGTTGAGAGGGCTGTAGACGTCTCCAATCCGTGTATTGATGTAAGCAACCTCCCATTCATCTTTCTTAGGTGATGAACATTCCGATCGGTCAATGGATGTAGTCTTGCCGATGTCGATCGATGGTACAGGTACTCTGTCGGTCGATACTGGTGGCGTAGCCTCTTTCTCAAGCGTGGTTAATATGTTTCCAAGCTCCACTCTTATCTCAACCATATCATTCCGGAAGTCTTTGTAACTGACATCCAAAGGCTGGAAAGTGTCTTCCACCAATGTGCGCATGTTTGCCTCAAGGTGCGCCTGAGCTCTCCATACATCAGTCACCATATCATCCACCTCTTCTCTACTGTAGGGCACTGGTGGTGGTGTGTATGCATGGGAAGGGCGTGTGTGTATTGGAAGTTGTAAGCAACCTTTGTGAAAAAGGGATGCTCTATCCAAAAGTCTCTTTACTTGCTCCTTGGTAACATGGATGACTTCACCATCAACTCCTCTAGCATAGCCAAGCTCATCTCTGTAGACACCATATTCATCCTTAGCCTCCCACTTGAATCTCCTAGATCCATCGGTAGTGAAGGCACGTCGTCCAAACTCCAGTCGTCTGTCGGGCGATCGGACTCTCGGTCTGTCGATCGATCCTGGATATCCGCCGTCGATCGACGGTGTTGAAACAATGTCGATCGATTGTGAATGTCGAGGTGGACCGAAGTGTTGTGGAACTGGATCCTCCCTTGTGTTGGTGTTGTGGTTGTCCTGGACATGTTGTAGGATGTTTGGATGGCTACGTTGCTGTGTGAACAGGTTTTCTGGTCCATTGGCAACTTGGAGGATGTCTGCTATGTCTTCTCTGGTTATGTGCAGAACTCTTCCATCCATAGCTCTTGCATAGCCATCCATTCCTGATATCATAAGGTTCATGAGATCTCGGTTGAGCTCTGTTGAAGGTGTCGATCGATGGGTGTGTGGTGGTGGCGATCGATGGTGCACGTCTAGCTGCACTGTTTGATCGATTGAACATGTTGTTGCAGTCTTCCATTGATGAATCTCTGAATGCTGGAAGCTGCTGGGTAGAAGGTGAAAAGTTTTGAATATCTGTGGCTTGGGTCGTCAACCTTTTATACCCATGTGTTGCCCTAATCGTTGAAATTCCGATTTTGTCCTTTAAGTCGTCCGGGTTAATATCGATCGATATTATACTGGTGATGTCGATCGATGGACGATGTCGTTTTGCTGGATGAAGTAGATAATCGATCGATGGTGGGCGTTTGTTGTCGATCGATTGTGGTGCAAATCTGTCATTCTCCAAGTAGATTTCCCAAGCTCTCTCTTCCCAATAGTCTTCATCATATTCTTCACTGTGGTCTCCACTGTGGAAAGAGGTGGCTGTGTCTACTGCAAAACTCTCATGAAATCCGCTATCTGCCCAACTCCTTATTGAGTAATCATCTTGCTTTCGGTTGGGTGGGATGGCGAAATTCGGGTAGCAATGATCTGGTAGATCGAGTTCATCATCCGGTGGGTCTCTGTCGATCGATGATCCATAGTTGTTGTCGATCTCCTCTGACTTGAATGTGTCGATCGATGACGTCAAAGTACTGTCGATCGATCCCGAGTACTCTGTCTCGTACTCAACTTCACAATGATAAACTGCGATGATACCAGTATCATCTTCCTTTACCACTAATTTGGCTGGTGGTTTGTCAAGCTTGACAGGGTCGTAGTGGATATCTGGATCTATCATAGTCAAGCACATCATGTTGGTCTTCATGTCACATATGGCTCCTACTGTAGCCATAAATGCTCTTCCAAGTAAGAGGGAAGAGTTCCAATTTAACTTAATGTCTAGGACATGAAAATCCACAGGGACTATAGCATAACCAATGTGTACCTCTAGGTCTTTGATGAAGCCTCCAGAGTTTCTCTGAGAGTAATCCACGAAAGTAAAGATCTGTGGTGAAGGCTCTACTTGCAGGCCCAGATGGTCTGCCATGACCTTTGGTAAAATGCTGACTGATGAACCAGTGTCACATAGTGCGTGAGGAAATTCAATACCTTGTACCACACAGGGTATTGCAAACTTCCCAGGATCACTCTTCTTTAGCAAAGTAATCATTTTCCTCATCTCTTCTCTGACGTTGTCAAACCTTCTCCTAATGTCAGTTTCAGTCTCCCTTGTTTCTCTGAAGAACATCCACAATCTCTTTGTGAAATAAACCTCCTCAAAAGGTTTCTCTGGTGGGATTCCAATAACTCTCTTAGTGAAACCATCAATCTCCTTTTCATTAGCTTCCCTCTTAAGGTTCTTAGGAATCTTCTCCTTCCGACTCCTTAACCTTCTTCCTTCAGTTACTTCTGATGTAGGTGTAGTGTCTGAAGGGTTACTAGTTATTTCGGTAGGGATAGCTTGTGGTTTCGGTGTGGGTCTGAGTGCATTGATTCGGTTGCTGTCTTTCGATGGTAGTTGCACTCGGTATATAAGAGGTGCGTGTCGATCGATAGGTGGAGAATAGGATATATCGATACGGTTCTCTTCGTTGTGTCGATCGATGAGTGGCTCGTCTCGTCGGTCGATATCTTCGTAGGTGTGGGTGGGTGGGTATGGGTGAGAAGCCGTGAACTCAGCATGTGTCAAAATCCTAACCGTGTTGCAGTCTGCAAGCGTGTCCGGATAAGACATCGTCGATGTCGATCGATGTGGACAAGTTGGTGTCGATCGAAACCATTGTGATCCACCGAGACTTAGCAAACTTTCTACTTCAAAGTCGCCTTCTTGTAGCTTCTCCTGTTTCACCACTTGCCAGAAATCATCATCTATGATAGCATTGACGTGGTGTCTCCTATTTCCTTCCCCTACTTCCTTAGAAGTTCCAATCCTCCTGATAGAGTCTTCATTTTGGACAATCTGTGTCTCAAGTTTCTTAACTTGAGTGCAGATGGTATATATCCTCGTGGTCAGATTGTTAAAGACATAATCAATCTTCCCATTGAAGTCTACTGTAAGCTTCTGCTGACCTTCCAGAACTCTATCAATCATGGCATCAAACTTACTCTCTTGGGTGGGTGGTGGTGGGTTTTGGTAAGCTGAGTTGCCGTAGTTCCTTGTGTTGGTGAAGGGTTTCTGATACTGTGAACTCTGGTTGTAGTTACTCTTCTGACCACTGCCAAAAAAGTTTCTGTTTCCACTCTGGTTTCCATATCTTTGAAATCCAGTACCTCCAATGTAGTTCACATCTTCCTCTGTATCATCCTCTCTAGCCTCTCCTTCTTCAGCTGAGCAGACTGGTTGTCCCAGAAAAGCATGTAATGCATCTATCTTGGTTCTGACTTCATTCATCTGGTTTCACCTATGGCTGCAACCGATTCCTTCTTGTCAGAGTCAGTGTTCTTGGTGATGCTGCTGTTGGCTAGGTTCTCAATAAGTCTCACAGCCTCTCTTGGATTTCTAGTGTTGAAGTTCCCCTCACTAGCAGTATCAAGAGCCATCTGATACCTTAAAGCGATACCTCTGTAAAAAGTGCTTAATAGCTGCACTTCATTGAATCCATGGTGTGGACAGTCTCGCTGGAAGAACTTGAATCTTATCCACGCGTCTTTAAAAGTCTCACTAGGCTTTTGCGCGAAAGTGGCTATTTTGCTCCTCAAGTCTTCAGCGCATGCTTTATCAAAGAAATTACGCAGGAAGGCGTTTTTGATGTCGGCCCAGGATGTCAGTGATCCTGTAGGTAGCTGCTTGAGCCAGTGCGAAGCTTCTCCAATCAGTGAGTATTTGAAGAGCTTGCAGAGTAGGTAGTCCTCGGGGACTCAATCCATACAAATAGCAGCGATAAGATCCTCGAACCTCTCCATATGGTCCATAGGATGCTCGTGTAATTGCCCAGAATAAGGTATCTGAGACACGAGAGAGTAGTACTGAGGCTTGAGCTCGAAGTTCGGCTTCTGAATCTCTGGAAGT
The DNA here is from genome assembly GCF_000801105.2 of Raphanus sativus. NCBI lineage: Eukaryota > Viridiplantae > Streptophyta > Magnoliopsida > Brassicales > Brassicaceae > Raphanus > Raphanus sativus. Next base: position 19,059,388 of record NC_079511.1, read on the forward strand.
CGAATAGCTGATCTGTTGGTGTAGTACTCGTCTGGACGGTTATAGTCTGCCAACGATCGTGTTTGAGCTTCTCCTGTAGCCTCAGCTTCAGTTTCAGGGATTATGTTTCCCTGTGCATCTAGTTTCTGACATGTTGCTTTACGCAGATGACCATCTTGGTCATACAGGTTTCCATTCTCGCCCTGCGTGAGAATGACAATCGCGACCATGCTTCGCGGAGTAGTGTCGATCGGTATACGGTTAAAAGTATCGATCGATGTAGATCGGTGAACGGTATCGGTCGACGGTGCGGTCGGAGTGTCGGTCGACACTTGAACGTGAGTGTCAGTCGACGGTAATGTGGTTCTATCGATCGATGCGGAGCGTAGGTCTTTGCGGATTGAGCGTTCCAAGTGTGCAGGATCCTCTGAGAATAATAGTTGATTTCCCTTGTTGCTTCTGGTACTGCTGGGCATGTACCTGAAAAGACAAGAAAATTTTAAATAAGAAAGGGGATAAAAGAAAAACCTAAGATTAATAAGATTAAATCTAATGGCGATCAAAGCTCCTCGGCAACGGCGCCAAATTTGATAGTGCTCAAATTACCCCAGTAGAGCTTACTCTCTCAAATAAGAGGTACAGCTGTAGTACTTAGGGATCGAATCACGAGGAGATAGGGAACCAATTAAATAAAATCTACTAATCAATCCTAGGCAAGGTTGGTTTATATGATGGAAATAAAAATAACAAATCCTAAAATGAGCAAGGCAGTTGCTCCAACTAACAATATGAAAGGTTGTTTAAATGGGATAAAGAGTGCTAGACATAGGGTTTCTATTCAGGGATGGAGATTATAATCTCTATAAATGCTTTAATAAGTTGCTTGCATGATACTATAGATCTCAGCCGCTTAACATATGTGAATGAATCACTGGTTAAAATATCTAGATCCTGGCCACACCTTTCGCATGATGACACAGAAAAAGAGTCGGTCGATATCCTTTTGAGATATCGAGTGATACACCTTTCGCGGCGCCGATCGATTTACCAGTAGGGTATCGATCGACGGCTTCTAGATCTGCCTAGGCGCGAACCGAATATGACCGCGAGGTCTCAAGGAGGAACTGTCGTTCTTCTCAACGGGAAACAGGCATCGCTCAAATGGATAATTCAAGATAATCTAAGATCCTAGTGATTTATGTTCTAGTTAGCTACTCTAAAACAAGCATAGGGTACAATCCATTTGATGAGTATCACAACTTAGCAATTATAGCTTGGGGCTAATCCCACAAACCTATTTAAACCCTAGATCTAACAAGTAGACTACTCAGACATAGCTAAACAATTCATAACAATAGATAGATGAAAGAATTGCATAGATAGAATAAAGTAGAAATACAAAAGGAGATGAGAAATCTCTCCAATCTCTCTCAAACAAATAAAACTCTAGTCTCTCTCTCACACTCTCTGCTTTGGTTGTGAAAAGTTTCAAGCTTCAAAGGGTTTCAAAACTTTTTCGTCAAAAAGACTTTGTAGGAGTATTTAAGCATTTCCATTAGGTTAAAAACTCGTCAGGGGCAATCTCGTAATTTGGTGAAGTCTTGGTGAAGTAGTAGGCTAAACCATTCCGTCCTCGATATCGATCGACAACACTGAATGTGTATCGATCGATTATAATCTTCTAGTACGCGGATTTTCTCAGCTGCATCGATCGACGACTCAGAATGAGTATCCATCGATTGTAATCGCGATGTTGACTTCCGACCTAATCATGAATGGTCAACTCGGGTGTATCATCTTTTGTACTCCAAAATTCTCCAAAAACATCACTTTCTCACGAAATGCTCCTGAACCTGAAAACATACCTAACAGGCTAGAAAACAGATTAAATATATAATAAAATACTAATATACCTGTAACGACCCAATTCCTAGGGCCCAGCAAAGCCCAATCAACTTCCAAGAAATCCTAGGTATTCCTTTTCTTAAATACCAGCTCCTGCAGATTATTTTATTCACGAAACCTAAACACGTCGAACCTCTGCAGAAATCGAGCCGTCGTTGAGATCTAGTGACGAACCGCCGCCGTCGCCAGTTGCTGAGCCGAGATCGGATACGACACCACCATCACACGCCGAAGGTAACCACCGAACCGCCGTGTTTATTGGTTTTAGTTTCGGCCGATTAGTAAATCGATCGTATCTCTCTAACCATTGGGAATTTTGTGATTCTAAGACCACCGCCGTGTTCGTGACGTCGAGAGGAGTCCGGAGCTCGAAAATCAGCCAGAGAATCGCCGCGACGCGCCCCCAAGCGCGGAGAGAAGTTCCGCGCGTGCATCTCACGCGCCACCGTCTCCGGTCGTCGTTCGCCGGAGCAGCCGTAGCCGGCCGCCGTCCGTTCGCCGCCGGGAATCCGCCGCCGCATCGCCGCCGCGTCTCCGTCGCCGCCGGTGATTTTCCGGTAAGCCACCGCCGTCTTTGCCGCCGCCGGCGACCGGTCACCGGTGACTCGCCGGTTGACTCGCAGACTCGCCGGTGACTCGGCAACTCGGCTGAGTCGACTCAGCGAGTCAACTCGTTGACCAGTCAGCCGGGTTGGTTTGATGTTGACTCCGGTTTGATAATTTGATTGCGGTCTGGTTTCGGTTATTGGAAATTGATTTGGGTTAGAGATTAAACCGGTTTGAAATTGATTTGATTCTGGTTCAATCGAAATCGATTCCGGTTAAGGAAAACCGAATGGTTTGATTCGATTTCGATTTGGTCAAGGGTTGACCGGCTTGGGTCAGAGTTGACCGGGTTGACCCTTTGACCAGCGGGTTGACTTTTTGACCAGATTTCCGGTTATCCGTTTTTAACCGTTCGAAAGGCGTTCTGACTCGATTTTTCGCCCTGATTTCAGATTTGGAGTCTGTTTGAGCAGTTGGAGTTCATAGCTACTACTTTTCCACATTGCTAAGGTGAGGGTCTACTCCATAAATTCCGTACCAGTATAGAATTCCTTCTATGATAGGTTTAGACTTCGAAATATGAAATGTGTCTGCTTGAGTCCTTGCTTGGTAGTTAGTTTATTTATTGCAAACCGGAATTAGGGGTCTAGAGGATTCAACCATTGATTGGATTGTGTGATGATGAGATATGAGATATATATATATATATATATATATATATATATATATATATATATATATATATATTATATATATATATATATGTATATACATAGTTATAGTAGGGACTATGTGCGAGGGCGGGGGTTCAGGGATGCCTGGACTAGCGACGCCACTGTGGAGGGGCGGGGGCTCAGAGACGTCTGGGCTAGCGACGCAATTTGTGTGGTGCGTGGTGCAGAGACGTTTGCATCTGACGCAGCAATCGAGGGCGGGGGTACAGAGACAGACTGTACTAGCGACGCCACGTATGTATATCCATATGCGGAGATGCGGGGTGTGTGGTATATCTATGCACTATCAGCGCAGTGTTTGTTGTGTGTGATGCTTTAGGCGTCTTGCTTGTTTATGTTAGAGCTAAACTTCCATAGCGGGAGTTCTGTTTACTTAAGTCAGCGGTTTGTGGATTAGCATCCCATACCTCACTGAGTGACTCCCCTGTTACTCACCCTCTTTTTCCCCCTTTCAGGTGAGGTAGCCGAGCAGGAGTGATTGCATTCGGTTTGGTGCTTTGGAAGTTTTATTCTTATTTTCAGACTTCGGTTTTATGCTTTTATCGATATTTTCCGGGATTTATTTTATTTATGCTATTATTGGATTATGGTGTTGAGTTTGACTTTTGGGAAGTAATAAATGGAGACTTTTATGAGATTATTATTTATTATATTATTTTAGAAAATCGGGGTATTACAATACCATGGTTAAAAACGGGTAAAATCCATGGTATATCAGCAAAACAAGACACCAAGCAAAAAAAAAATCAAAATTTGTTTCCATCCGAGTTTTCTAGAAGGCCTTCCTGAAACTATACAAATGCTTCCTGAATACTTTCTAAACAGGACACAGTTTCACAAAGGACAATCAACCAGAGACGTACAATTTCATAAGCAGCAACATTTCCGAAACACGGGCAATAGATGCAAAACAAACAACAAATGGTTCCTGAAAATTCTCTAAACACAAGACAGTTTCACAAGCAACAAGAGACTAACAATGTCATAAGCAACGTTAACACATTCAATAGATGCAAACAATACAACAGATGAATATGTAAAAATGCATCACAAGCACAAGTAGCAAGAGACAAACTTTTATTTTTGTTTTTTTGTCAAAATCAAATTTTCAGGAAGGCTTGAATATGCAAACAAAACGACAGATGTAGATGCAAACACACATTCAATAGATGCAAACCCTTCCTAAAGTGAGAAAGGCTTCATACAAACCCTTCCTGAAGTGAGAAAAACAAACACACACACACTTTCACAATCCTATCCATTATCAATGCAACTCTATCAATACCTCAGACCCAAAATCAAAAGCTTGAACCTGCAACATACCCGAGTGTGTTTAATCCAAGAAAGAGCTCTGGAGATGCTTTCCTTCGGAGAAGATTTGAGGTCTAACAACAACTCCAACAACAACAGCTCTGTATCTCTTCTGGAAACTTGTTCTGGTTTAAAACAAACGCAAGCTTCTAGGTGTTAACGGTGATTCTCTTCAAAGCAAAAGAAGATGTAAAGTAGAAATCAAAATCAAAAACCCTAATTTCATTTCAAACAAAGCAACAGATGAATATGTAAAAATGCATCACAAGCACAAGCACCTTGAGAGAGAGAGAATCACCGCCGTTGCGTCGAGTCTAAGAGATGGAGAAGAAGAATCGCCGAGGCTAAGAGATGGAGAAGAAGAATCGCCGAGTCTAAGAGATGGAGAAGAAGAATCGCGTCGCGTGAGAGAGAGAGAGGCGATTCTGGCTAAACTCGCGATTGGACTCCCGCGTGTAAAGAGAGGGACGGTGGTGATTAAGGTCGCCGGAGATTTCGTCGATCGCCGACCGGAGTGAGAGATCGTGAGTTAGAGATCGGAGGAGACGAAAGGATGGAGAAGAAATGTTGTTTTTTTTTATTAATTGTGTTATTCAGTGAGGGTATAATGAACATTTTACCCTTTAATGAATGCTATTTTTGTGACTTTTTCTCATTGGTGTCATTTTTGTGATAAAAACTTCAAAGGTGCTATTTTGGACAATTGCCCTTATTATTTTGAAATTTGGACATAATTTTTGTTAATGCATGAAACAAGAAGCTTGGCATGTTTTTCAAGTGAGTACCAATCCATAATTATATGTATATTATCTGATCTTAAACAATGGGTAGCATCAATATAAATATTTTGAATAAAATAACAAAATTAAACTAGAAATATAAGGTTAAATATACATATGTTCGGTTATCTTCGGATATCCTTTCGGATTCTGATATTACCCGTTCGGGTTCGGATATCCAATCTCTCCTAACTCAATATCCAATCGGGTATTTTTTTACTTCGGTTCGGATTCCGGTTCGTATTTCTTGGGTCGGATTTAGGTGCGGCTTAGAGTATCGGGTAAAATGCCAAGACCTACGTTCTTAATTCTTCACTGGGTTCAAAGTTCTATTACCAACTGTTGTTTGAAGCTTCTGAACAATAAAAAAAACATGACTATTGCTTTTAAGATCCACTCAAGAGTCTATAGATGCAAGTTAGTAAACAGTCACAAAGAGATACACTTACTGGCTTCCCTAGATTCAAGTTAACATAAGGACCACTTGACATCATTCTGATAGCTAAGTTAGTACATTTCTTAACAGTCACCTTCAACAATTCAATAAACTCTAACATTCCTTCCTCAAACTATCAAATGTATATAAATCTCATCAAAAAGGTTATATTAAGAAAGACACTGTTTAAGAAAAAGAAGATTGCAAGTCAGAAGCTTTACTATCTTCTTAGATGAAGAATTTGAGCAAAATATCCATAAATTTTGTAGAAAAGACTTGATTTAAGAAAAAATGTTTTCTTTATCGAGCAAACTTTCCATGTTGTTCCCCTAAGCTTGGTTTCAGAAACTCTTGGAGTTCATACTTCGACCTAAACAAAAAAAAATTCACAATTTTGAGTAGTAACTCATCAAGAAACAAAATAAGACATTGTCTAGGAATTGGTGTTCGCTAGGCCAAGCAGTTCACTGTAATTACAATACCTGAAATGTTCTACAGGAATGGGTGTAATCGGTTGGGTTAACTCATCAAACCGGGTTCATCATTGAAACATATCAATTGAAGAGAGTGACAGTCTAAAACTCTGATTTCACCTAGTGAAATCAAAGCTGCTCAAGGAGCACATAGAACCCAGTCGCTTGTAAGTGGGAAGACGATGAACATTAATGGTGGCTGGAATGGGTGTTCCCTGAAAACGATTACAAAAAAATAGTAATAATAATAAACAACTGGATTAACCATATTGCAAAGAGAAAAAACAAAATACCAAAAGAATAATTCTGATAAATATGAATCGAAAAAACCTGTGTGTTCAAAAAAAAATGATGAACACGAGTTTATTTAAAGGACAGGAAAAGTCACAATAAACAATCTAATTCAAACCGGACACAGCTGGTCCTTCATCGCCTTGAACCTCTTTTCCTATGTCGCTGCCGCTTTCCTCCCCCTACTGTACCATACTCGTTTCCAACAATTGTCTTTCTTCGGGAAGTCTCGGGCTTCCTCTCGTATGCAAGAGCTCTGTTTGCCATTGTTCTCTGTGAAAGTTTTTGAGTTAATATAATTGTGGGCGAATTAAGTGGTGAGGTTTACAGAACTATTCACTTATTTATCTCTGTAGATTCACCGACTTGAAGCAAGATAAGAGCATTGAATGAGAGAAATTGTTGAAAAAGTGAGGGAGATGGAGTTAATAAGAACTGCAAAAAATGTCGTGATCGAACAAAGAGCAAATGCAAAGCGTAAACTTATGTTAGACGGCATGAAGCGAAGATTAGAGACGAGCCCTATCGGACCGTCAAGTTGGTTTGTTAGACATGATGCAAAAAACAATAGCAAAGACAGGACAAGTCAAACAATAACTTTTTGAATAAATGAAATTATGAGTTTTGCTGAGGCGGTTACATGTCAGCTTCTCCGGCACCCAATTGATAACGTGGCACCATAAGCAGGGAGAAAACTCTACTTTGTATCCCCTAGACTATATTTGAGAAGTGATGTTTTAAATTTTGCTTACATGTCATCTCTACAAAGACTCTCACAAAAAAAAGATGACATGGCACATTTAATAGATGACATGGCTTGTGAATAATATGACATGACTTGTGAATACCTAAAACCCTAACATTACATAAAACATATTACTGTACATCTTTTTTAACAAAGCTTAACGCCATGTCTCACACACCTAGCAGTTTTGATCTTTTTCTCTTCTCTGTGTTGTGATGGTGTGTATTAGGGTCACAAGGAATGGCTAGCAGAAGTTCAGTTTCTAGGGGTATTGAATCATCAGAACGTTGTGAAGCTCTTAGGTTATTGCTCAGAAGATGGGGAGAACGGGATGGAGAGGATTTTGGTTTATGAGTACATGTGTAATCGAAGCTTAGAAGGAGCATCTCTTCACACGTGGAGCTCGCACATTACCATGGAAACAAAGGCTTCAGATCATGCTTGGTGCAGCTGAAGGATTGGCTTATTTACATGAAGTCAAGGTACAGAAATCTTTAAACCGAAACAATAAGAGGAAACCTGGTTTAAGACGGATACTTTTGATTGGTTTTTTTTGAAAATGATACTTTTGATTGTTCTTGATTGTATATGAATGCCGACAGTTTATGAACCGTTGGGAAGATAAAGTGTGGTGGATTCTCAAACATTCATTGTATGGTTTTAAGTTTAGTATGTGATTCAGTGGTGATATTTGGTTGGCCAGGTTATATACTGTGACTTCAAATCCTCTAATGTGCTTTTAAATTATGAATTTTGTCTGACTTTGGGCTTGCAAGAGAAGGACCTCAGGGAGAAAATACTCACGTCACAACTGCAGTAAGTATTTGATATTTCTTTAAATTCTTTGGTTAGATTAGGTTAGGTTTCGTTATAATTTTTACATAGTTTTAGATGGTAAGTCGTGTAATTGTTGTGTGCATTTTTTAAGGTTTGGTTATGTTTTTTACACAGTTTTAGATGATAAATCGTGTAATATTTTTCTTTTTCTTGATAATTTTCTTGGCTCTCTTTATAGAAAGTTGGAACACATGGATATGCAGCTCCTGAATACGTGCAAACAGGCCATATGCGGTTAAAGACCGATGTATATAGCTTCGGTGTTGTGCTCTACGAGATCATAACCGGACGTCGAACCATCGAGAGGAACAAACCAGCCACTGCAGTTCAAAAAAAAAACAAACCAGCCACTGAACGAAGACTTTTGGAATGGATCAAAGAGTATCCTGCTGATAGTCAACACTTCAGCATGATCATTGACCCTCGGCTACGCAATAACTATCTGGCTGACGGAGCAAGGAGTTTGGCTAAACTGGCTGATCTATGTCTCAAAAAGAATAAAAAGCGACCCACGATGGATAATGTAGTAGAAAGACTAAAGAAGATTGTCGAAGAGGGCGATAGTGGAGATTCTTCGGTATCCACGAGTAAGGAGAGTAGTCAGGTAAGAAGCAATATTCGAGGACAGGACCTGTGGAGGAGAGTTTAAGAGGTGTTAGTGTTAGAGGATGATCTTTTTTAGTTTGGAAGCTTTTTTGCATGGTGAATATATACAAATAAGTTAGTAAATGCAAAATATGAAGGAAAATGAATATATGCAAACGATTTGTTACAAGTTATATGTTGTCTCATCTAACTTTTGTGTCCATGAACAATTAGCTAGCATGGTAAGAATCGCTACACTTTCAAATGATGTTGTAGTGACTACAACCAAAAGAGTTAGATACTATCACTGAATAATATCAAAGCACAAAGCTTGGCTTTTACAAAACATAGAATAAACGGTAAAGTTTATATGAATATCTTGTACATATATTTTCATGGTTGAACATGTAATACTGTTACATATGTATTTGTTTTCTTATCCAAAAGTTACACGAAAAGATTACTCAAGCATGCCATGGACTTTTAAACTTACATAGGCATTTACAGTTTCTCTCTTCTCATATACTCCCAAAACATTCAAGTTCGAAAAAGAAAAAAAAACTAATAAAAAAGCTGATAGATCTTTAGCTTTCCCTGGAACTTCAAGCTAAATCAAAATGATCTTAAGATTTAGAAAAGATCAAAAGAGAATCCCAAAACCAGATTTTGACACTTGAAGACACAATCTCACTTCTTTTTTTCCCCTTTTTATTAGTATTATCATACTTTCCAAAGTCTATCTCCATCAGATTCAGAATTTCAAGCAGCAGCAACAGTTCCGTTGTGACATACATAATCACCATATCTGGTTGGAGAAGAAGAAGAGCTTCGTTGTTCTTTTCTCTTCACTGCTGATTTAACAGAGTAAAAGAGATTCTGTTTCTTCTCTTCTGCTTCATCTCTCTCTATTTGTTCTTCTCTACACTCTTCACAACAAAACGGTGTGTCTCCTCCGCAATTACACACACAATCAAAACTTTGAATCAGACCTATGAATAATTTGCATGGTAATGAGAAAAAGATCGTTTGCATATATTCTTGAAACAAACCAAACGTAATAAAAGAGTCCAAGCAAATCTAGATGCTTATAACAACTCCAAATGACATGTTATACCATAAAAAGAATATCATGTTACGTTGAAAAAAAAAAGAATATCATGTCAGCTGTTTGAATTCAGTTACAATATGTTATCTATTCACAAAATAGATTTAGATTTAACTTGCATCAAAATACATGGAAAGACCAATCACTTAACTCTCAGCTCTGCATCCAATGCACATCTCACTGTTGGATCTGTCCATCACTTAACTCTATGAAGGATCATCAAGTCAAAAAACCCATAGATCAATCAAAATTACAACTTAAATCTGAATAAAAAATTTCAATAATAAAAGTATAGATATTAAATAATTTAACTATATCCGCGCAACAGCGCGGACGGATCACCTAGTATGTAGATATAAGATGTACATCAGTCTCCTAGACTAATCATATTCATCAGAACATTACAAACATGTCGACGAAAATGTTTCAACATAAATGATATTTTTAATAAACTATTAAATTTGTGTAACTAAAATTTAAACCATTATTATATAAAGTATTATTGACATTCAACAAAAGATACTTACGGAAATTTGCATAAACTGCTTTATTTGAAAAAAACTTTGTTTAGGTATTGCATATAATATTTTCTTTAGCTATATGTTCCAAATTAAGTAAATAGAGAATATGGTATCTCAAAATTGAGTAGTTAATGTATTTTGCGATTTCTTTTTTCTTCTAATAACTAAAATGTAAAGCACATGTAAATTATCAATTTTATAAAACATAGATTAAATATAAAATTATTTTAAATATGCTATTTCATGCATGTTTTATATAACTATTAGTCTAATTTAAATCCAATTAAATAAAAATATATAAACAAATAATAATTAAAATAATTCGATATAAACAAAATATTTGTTGTGTGTATACATGTCGTATTAGACTAATATATGTCTTATGAAAAGGTTAAACAAAACACTCTTGTTATGTAGCATCTTCGTATTTTCAAACCAGAAACAGTCTTCGTTCATAAAAATTATTTTTAGTTTCCTTTTTGGAAATCAAAATTTTATACAGATTATATACAAGTTCAATTTTTTTTTTTAAAGTTATCTTTTGTGATTTGGAAACCAAATTGGAAAAGGAAAGTAAAATTAAAAATCTAACTGACAATATACCAGAAAAGTTAAAAAGTTATAATAATTGAATTACATATATAGTAATATAATTTACTAAGAATACTTCCTAATCAACCTGTTATAATTATCGTGAGCTTCACATGTATGGAACTAACTTCTCATATCCCCTATACATTAAAAGAGAAGTCACTTTAGTGATTTCTGCTTACGTGGCACTCATATAAGGTACTATCGAATTAATTTTTTTAGTTCTATTGGTTCCTTTTTTCTAATTTCTTTTTGATTTATTTTAAAATTGGCAGAGAAGAATAACCTAGAACCACTTAATCTAGACTTCCAAACACTCTCATTCTAGAATTAGTGTCTTATCCTTTATATAATTATTGATAGAAAAACACACATACATATTATACTAAAATATGTTTAAAATTAGTAATTATTTCTTATTATTTATATAAAATATTTAAATACATTATCGCAGATCGCCAACAGAAAATATATTTTTTAAAAATACTACATAAATGCTATTTAAGAATTGAAGGATTAATAAATTATTGTGTGTATGTATAATTGTGAAATCCGCATAAATATTATATAAGTGTATTAAATAAAAATATATTAAATATTTACCCACCAAAAAAGAAGGATTAAATATTTACCGACCAAAAATCCGCATTCAATTTAAGATTATTTAAAAATTTCTAAAAATTAAGAAAATAGAAACAACATTTAATATAAACAAAGATGAGACAATATAATGTTTCCTTATTGAGAATATACATTTCTTGCGCATGTAAACGTATCCAATTTATTTAATTATTAAATTTATCAAATTTGTTAATTCCTTTTAATGACTTACGTTATTTTAATTATACATACCATGCATCCATTGTTACTTTTTTTTTGAACAACTTAAGACTTTTATAGAAAAGGCCTCAGGCCCATGACGAAATTACATTGTAGAGAAAGACTTTGGCTAAACATTCAACAGGCCCATTGTTTTCTCTTGAGACAAATGAAAAACAGGAAAAATCAAAGGACGAAGATAGTGATTTGATATCCACAAGAACTCCATAGAGATTTTGTGGTTTGATAACCGAATCTAACGCTCTGATGAGCGATAGAGAGTCTGAGCGTAGCCAGATTTTAGAGATTTTAGAGCGCATCCATTGTTACTTCCTTTAATATATTTGGATATATTTTTTAAATCTATTAAATTTAATAATTCGTATTAAATGTCTTACCTTATTTAAAAAATATGATTATTGCGCAAGTTATTGATATGACAATACAAATTTAGAAATTTATCAAATTTGTTAGTTCATTTTAACGACTTACCTTATTTTAATTATACATATCTTGCACAAGTTGTTACTTTCTTTAATCTATTTGAATATATTTTTAAATCTATTACATTTAATAATTCATATTAAATGGCTTACCTTATTTTAAAAAGTACAATCAAGCGCAAGTTATTGATATGACAATACAAGTTTAGGCTTTTTATGTTTATAATAATGATTTTGATATGACAATACAAAATTGTATTGATTTAATAAATAGTAAATAAAATAATTAATAGATTATAATTATTTATTTATAAAACATGATGTCTAATTTAATATTCTAGATTTTTTAATACCGGTATTTAACAAGTCATTTAGTCTTTGTATGTTTGTAATTATGATTCTCATATGACAATACGAAATTGTATTGATTTAAATAAATTTACATTTAGCAAATAGTATTTAGTTTGTATGTTATCTACGATTGTAATGATTTAAATAAAGGAAATTTTTTTCCTATATATAGTCTTTTTTAATTGAGAGAAATTCTAATTGATAGGAGATAATAATTATCTTATTATATATTACTTGCACAAGAATAACATTAAATTCAAAGAGGTCATTAATATTCAATTCTTTCTCTGTTTAATTCATTAAATTCTCCTAAGATATTTCAAAAATACTATTACCTTATAATTATAATGTTTATTGAGAATTTATTAGATAATATTCTAATTCTTAGCTTATCATGCAAGCAAAATCATTGAGAAACGTCCACCAATTTACTATAAATAAGAATTCACAATAGAAGAAACGAAATCATTGAACTTTGTATTATGAACTTTTTATGTTAATAATGTTCTGAATTTTTTTCTTCTTTTTATTTTAGAACATTAAGCTTTTATATTTCATGAGAGCTGATTTTTCTTTTGGTTTATATGCAGATACCCTATTATGACGATTTTTCCACTGGAGCTATATATGATTTGATGGTACACCTCTTTGATATATCATTTTGATAACATCTTTGTTCCTCAATCTGGTAAAAAAAAATTCTCAATTTGATAACATCTCTAAGCTATATCATTTCAATACCATGTTTTTATGCTGCGAATACTTTTCTTTTTTTATTAGTAGATTTATATTACTGTTTAGAATTATAAGCTTATATATACACATTTTTTTTATTTGCTGATTGTAATTTTGTTTTATATTTTTTCTTTGATGATTTGAGGGAAGTGTTCATATTTCACACCTCTAAGAGTTCACCATTCCGATCCTGCAAAAGATGTGCGATTAGAATGGTATTTTCTCTACTGTACAACAAAATTTGAAATATTCTAAATTTTTTTATTATATATAATTCTAAACGAAATTTTCTCTTTATGAATTATTTATTAATATACATTTAATTGACAAATTTAAAAATATAATTTTCATCAAATATATGTCTATTAAGTAAATTTCTTGTTCTTTTTTATGTCATTTATTAGGAACTATATACATGTGATATTGCATTAAATGTGTTTGGTGATTTGAGATTTAGAAAAGCCCAAAACTATTATCTTCATTATATATATATATATATATACATATTATATATATATATATATGGATATTAAAAAAAGAATTTACCTTGATGTTTCTAATTAGTTAATTCGCGTAAAATAACTTCTTTTATTTATGATTACTTCCGCAAGTTGATTGGTGAATCAATGATAGTTTAAAGGTAATTTACCTTTATGTTTTTAGTTTATTAATAACCTAACTTATTTTGAACACAGATTACATGTTCAAGTAATCATATTTATCACATCGTTTTAATGCAATTTACCTTAATGTTTCTCATTTGTTAATTCGTTTTTAAAAACTTACCTTATTTGAATATGATTTAATTTCACAAGTTTATATCATATTTATTGTAAATCATCTAATTACAATATGACTTTAATATTTTTCTTTGAACTGTTTCGTTATTTATTATGAAAATATCCCCTAATAACACAAAAAAGGAAGGTAGAGTATATATAAATAAGACACCTAATGGATGTCAATATTAACTTATTAGTGTATTTTTATTAGATAATTTTTTTTATAATTTATAAATTCTTACATTTGTTTATTTTTTTCTATTAACAGATAAATAATACAGATGAAAGACCAATTGTAGTTGACTACAAACCATTTTCAGTCTGTTTCAATAGCGATATGCAAATTAATAACAAGGTAATTCTCAATAAAATTTTGAAATCTATCAAATTATTTTATATTGTACAATTGCTAACAAAATATGACAATTTTTTGCAGGTTTCTATGGGATTTTTTTAATTCATAATTGTTCTTCTTATTTTATATTACTTATGGATTATATTTAAAAGATTTATCACATTTTCTATTCAGATTTCTATGGGATTGTGATACCTGTGAGATTTTTATCACATTTTTTAATACATCACTATTTCCTGTATTTTTCTTACATTTGTTTTTTATTAGTTAACTTTTATTAAAAACATACTAATGATGTTGATTTTTTTTTTACTTTAGTTAACATTCATTTGTTTTATTCTTATATACTTTTTGTGACTCTTTTAGTTTTTGTTTCAGTGTTATATTGAATTTAGTTCACATAGTTTATGTGTATATAATTTATGTTTTAAAACATAATTTTTTTAAAAAAAATTAAGCGACAAAGAGCCTAATTAAACTGATCCGAAAAAAAACCAACCGAACCGAATATAAACTAAACTGGACATAAACCACACCGAACCAGACTAAATATGGTTTACTTCAGTTGAAAAAAAATATTAAAATCGGACTAAACAAACCAACTGAACAGAAAAAGTAACGAATTCCACCCATATTGCATCTTGGAGATTTGCGCAAATCATGTTTCAGCATTGAAACTCTGAGAGATTCCACATTCTCCTACATTTGAACTCAATCGATATTATACAATATATTTTTATATCCGCACAGGGTGCGGGTCAGTCACCTAGTAGAGATTTAAAATACAAAATTTTTGTTTTTCAACATTATTTGAAGATTACAAAGTATTCTAGTTTCATCCGTATTGCAGGATTTTTTACTTTTTTGATAGCCTCTCAGAAATCCGACTCGAAAGGTTTGTAAGTCTTGATTTTACTAACAATGCCAACTACTGATCCTGCTGCCGCAGCTAAAGAGACAATAAGACAAACCAAACTCAAGACTTGAAGACTAACCCATCTTTTGCTCCAGCTCGGCAAATTCTTCTGTGCAATGTACATTTCCACAGGGAAATAAACTGTTAGAGGCCAAAAACCAATGGCTCCCAAGAGACCAACAACATCGTTAAAGAAAGGCATTAGCATTGAGATCGACGTTATTATAATCACAAAGACCGTCCTCCACACGAGCCTAAAGAGATTGAAATTGAAGGGCTTGGATCCAGAAAAGAATGGAATCTCGGTCTCTTTTGTGACGAACTTACTCTCTGGAAACATCTTGGAAGCTTTTTTCTCGACAAAGGCAAAGATTGGTTGTGCATAGACTTGGTAAGCTCCGATTAGATGGATCAATATGGCGACATTAGCTATGTTAAGCAACCAATATGGGTCTGTGAATCCTCCAGCAGCGAGGAGGTTTCCTGGTGCAGACTCTCCGAATGCTGCATACCCTATGCAGCCACAGAGCGTGTAGAAGAAGGTCGTCACTGCCACACTTACTAGAGCTGCTTTCTTCATCGTAATTTCTTCAGAAGGGGGTGATTTTAACGTGTCCTGCAATCAGTCATATCATTAAACCAACTCTGAGCTATTATTGTACAAACACAACACACTCGTATACAAAAATCAAAATACCTGAATCTCGACGAAAATCATGGAGTAAGCGTAGGCAAACGCAATATTTCCAAGAGCCTGAAAGGTTCTCCACATTTTCTCGGTGGGTGTCACTGTCCCAATGGCGACTCCAGTGAGAGTGCCTTTAATCTCTTTGTTCTCAACCACTTTGGAGATTCCAAGGCCAAGCCCAATGGTGGAGTAACCAAAAGACATGACTGCAGCAACGAGGGACAGCCACCATAACTGATCAAAATCAGGAATCTGAGATAATAGGATTTGTAGTACACCGAACCCAATAATGTAAGCACTGCCATTGACAGGACATGGTTCTTTTCCCCCATTGTTATGTAGGCAAGTTGTCCTCTGGATTGCTCTGTTGTTTTTCCCCCATCGTAATTAGCAGAAAACAAACAATAATTAGACCAGGAAACAGTCACAGCTTTTTTTTAAATAAGTAACTGCTGCAGAATATTTAATACTATAATGTCTCATTGACTTTGAAAGTGCATTGCTGAGCCGACTTGTAATCAACAGCAAAAAAACAAACAAAACAGTTGAAAAGTAAGTTTGAACTTACATGAGGCTTATAGCTGATGCAATAGTGTATCCAATTGCAGTACCAAAGAGATTAACATACTGCACAACTCCACATAATTTCACCTTAATGCCACCTGAAAATTTTACAAAAGAAATCAAATGTCAATACCCTACGAAAAAACATCTTTTAAAGTTTAATTAGTGAGGAACTTTATTTTCAATTGCATTACCGGTATTTATCTTTTGACTATTCTACTATTCATGTGATTATTCTAAGAAAAAAAGAGGGGGGGGGGGGGGGGATTTACCAAGGTTGGAGTGGATAGCGTCCATGTAAGTGTAGTTTCTCTTGCCGGTGACAGGGTCCCCGGAGCGGTAACAAGAAGCGAGGAGAGTAGAAGTGTAATAACTGACGAAAGAGAAGAGTAGCATTGCTACTGGACCAGCCACCCAACCAAGCTGAGCAATAGCCCATGCCAGAGACAATACTCCAGACCCAATTACTGCCGTTATGATATGTGCACTTGTTGTCCACACCGTCCCTGAACCACCCCCAATCAAATGACAACAATAGTTTTAAAAAGAGAGTCAAAGTTGCCACTTGAAGCGTCTAGAAAGGAACCACAACAATTTTCATAAACGTTATTTTGACAAAGCAATTTTCATAAACGTACTCGCATGGATATATTTTCTCCCACAAAATCATATTTCTTTTCATAAAGTACAAATGGTTACAGAATTAGAAGAATAAAAGTGGGCTGAATAAAGCCATATTATCTTCTTTTGTTCCATTCAAATTCATGTGTTAATTTCTTATGTTTACCAGTATGAATGATGTATTTTCAAAACAGTTAAGTTCACTATAATAGCCTGTTTAGCTTCAATCAATTGGGAAAAATTATATACATTTTAATTAACTGGATGAAATTTACCGGTTCGCTTGGGACGGCCATCATCGTCTAATAAGTCGGAGCTGCTTCGAGGAAGTACATCTCCCTGAACATTCTTGACATCCTCGACCATCTTCTTCTTTTTGACAAACACAATTCAAAATAACAGTCAAAATTTTATTTTTTTCCAACAGAAAACTGCTCTGACGTTTTTGGCTGTTTTATCGGTTAGATCTCGAATTTTGAATGGAGTGGAATGAAAGAGAGATTGGATTTTTTATTTCCAAATATAACAACGGTCAGGAGAGAAGAATGTGTTGTGGTTTTCTCTGGACCAAATATTCTTTAATGGAAGAGAAGAAATTGAGAAGAAAAGTCTGTGAGATTGTGAATGCTTGAGAGTAGAACTCGCTGAAGCTAGAATTCATTAAATAGGTATATAGCCTCATGGAAGTCTGAGACACCTAAACGTACATGCAGAAGAAAGGAGAAACCGCATGTGCTTCTTTTTTTTTCTTCTTCCTTTCTTCTATCTCTCTATATAGTATTAACTCCATGTATTAATTGTTTGATAAATTAATAAACTCGTGCACAAAAATATAAATTAATAAACTTATCTGGTTTACAAAACTTTTTACATTTTTCATATTTTTATTATTTAAATCAAATATGTTAAAATAACATTCTCTCTAAATATAATTGTTGGACATTTTGACTATTTCACTCATATTAGAAAACAATAAATATATTATTTTATTTACACTTTTTAGTTTTACTTCTAAAATTTACCACTCATATTTATACATTTTATTTGATGTTTGAATTTTAAAAATAAGTGCATTAACTATGCTCTAAACATCAATTTTTTTTCAAATACATTAACAATATCTAAAACATCAATCATTCCTATATGGATACGGAAAGAGTATATAATAGTCCTTATATAAGTTTTAACTAATAGATATTTCAGTTCTAACCAAATTTTTGATATTAATATTTTCGTAAAAATAATTTAAGAAACTTTAATACTATACTCACAAAAATGCAAAAAAATTAAAAAATACATAAATAGAAGTCATAAAACATAAAACATAAAACATAAAATATGTAATCCATCCATTAATGATTTTTTTATTTTTCATGTCTAATCAAATAAGGTCCACAGAAATTAAAAGAAATGAATATCTACTACTATTTCATTTTCTAGATCATCAGGCTGAAAAATTGACAAAATATTATAAACAATCACATTTAAGAATTAATATATAAGCATGATAGATTTAATAGTTTGAATATTTGTATGATTTTATTGTTGGTATTTTAGGTTTGCTCTTGGAAGAGATGTGAATGAGAATGATTTTTGTTTTTATAAATTTTAGTTGAAGAGGAATTATATGTGATAAAATATGTTTTGCTAGTTAATTTTAGGATTTTCTTATTCTACAATGTAAGTGGATGGTAATAGAGTATCTGAAACGTAAAAAAGACAAATAATGTAGATCTTTATAAAGAAACATGAACATGAACTCAAAGTATTAGGTGAGAAAGAAAACATCCAAAAGAATTATAATTTAAAAAAACTATACTTTTATCCAAGCTTTTTAGCTTGGTAAATAGGCTGTTGACCACGTTTCTATGTTTTTCTGTTTTTGAAACTTATTTTGGTTGTAAAGTGAAGTGTGAACAATAATACAATGATTTTAGCCTACAAAATACCCACCAGACGAAGTTAATGATACATAAGAGCCCTATGGAAATAGATAAGAAAAGTGCAAAGAGAATTTTAAGATGCCCTTTTTCAAAAAAAAAAAAAAGAGAATTTTAAGGAAAAGGAAAGAGAAGGTTCCCAAGTACTATAAAAGAGAGGCTAATGCAAAAGAGTTGGAAAATTTCAAGAAGTGAGTTCTAAGGATCCTAGTAGAGAGACCCTTTGAAGAAATATACTTCACACACAGATTGTGGATATTCTTCAGAGAAACAAAGGTAACAGAAACTGATATTGAGAGGATGTTTCATCAGATCAGAGAGAATATGAAAAAGAAGATCATATTGAAGAAGAAGAGTGACCCTGGATAATTCATTATTTCATGCCTAGTGCAAGGCTTTGAATTCTCACATGCATTATATAATATATGAACAACAGTTAACATCTTACCAAAGATTATGGCAGACCAACTAGGTCTAAAGGTAGAATCTTCTAAAGAATCATTCTACTTTGTGAATTGTTCTAGAAGAAACTCAGGAGGAATCATCAGAGACCTTGAGGTGCAGATTGGTAATGCCCTAATTCTAGTTGACTTTCATGTCCTAGACATTAAGTTGAATTGAAATTCTTCTCTATTACTTGGAAAAACATTCTTAGCTACTGTGGGAGTCGTTTTCAACTTGTAGACAAGCTAGATGTGTTTGACACTCATCAACCCGAAGATTCACTATGATCGAGTCAATACTGTCAAGCCACAGACGTCCTGCAAATAGCCTACAGATGATGCAAAACTCGTAGCAACATGCTACTGTGCAGAAGAGTACGCGATAGAGTACTCGGAATCGATAGACACCCACACGGAGACATCGATCGATACCCATAATCACACATCGATTGATGACCCAGTCATTCCATCGATCGATACGAGCGGTAATTTTCACTCCACATCAATTGATAGTACACCTATATACAAAGTGGATTATTTCCCAGGTGACTACTCAGATGGGAGTTGGGAAGAGGACTACTACAAGCCTACATTCGCAGTGGAGACAAGAGATGATGAGTATTATGAAGATTTTTGGGAAGAAAGAGATATTGAATACTCATTCCTTCGAAGAGAAGAAGAGTATGATGAAGATTACGACAGAGATATACCATATTCATTCCATCGCACGGATGAAGAACCCACCCGATATGTTTCCCACCCATTCATCCTAACAAGACCATATTCAGCACCCTAAAAGGAAGGCACAAGTCTCAACTCGATCTCTAGATCAGACAAAGTCAAATCGATCGACACCAGCTACTACGCATCGATCGATACAACAGTTTCAAAGACACTAGATGATTGGCCAGCACACTGCTATCCAATCTTTGTCTTAGAAGCTACTACACCTTCCCAACATGTGGAAGAGTTCAATGGGAACCGCAAGGAAGAACGAGCTACAGAGCACCAAGGAGTTCTCACTGGAGATGGATCTCCATCATATGGAACCATGCTACCAGAATCGATCGACAACTACACTTTCTACATCGATCGATATCCGTCCAAGACGAGGGCAGAACGAAGAAGAACCAATCAATTTGCATCATGACGCATCGATCGATACGAGTCAAACCGACATTGAGAAAATGGAAATTTCAAAATTGGAAATTTGGTTGGTGATTACTACTATAAAAGGAGTCACGGGGTAGAAGCAATATCACAAACCCTAAAAGCAAACAAGATGCAAAACCATGGAGTATTCAGTTGCAATATTCAACATCGACAACACCAGGATCCCATGGTTTACCAAGACCATGGAGTACCTTGCAGGCAACGTTATCACCATACTGAAGCGGAAAAAAAGAGAAACTCCAGCATGGAAACCCTGGAAACCATCGACATCGAACAAATTTCCACACCATACATTGGCCGATGACAGATGGATTCCATCGACCGACACATCATTCCACTCATCGACCGACATACCACACTAGAGATCGATCGATACCAGCTACAAGCAATCGATCGATAGACGCTTTACAACATTGGAAGACAAGTTCTATTCTTTTGAAGAAAGAATTGGTAGTTCCTACTAACCAATGAGTGATGTTATGGATGCATTAGCCACAAGAATGGATGCTTTGCAGCAGGAGATAGACACGATTCAGAGACAACTCGAATTTCACCAGAAGACATCTACATCGATCGATATGGGTACTCGTATATCGATCGATAACCAGCAAGCAACAACCGAGATCCATCATGCATCGATCGACAGCAACAACTACACACCGATCGAGGAAAAAAATCCAGCACCATAAACTTCTATCAGAGGAGAGATATTCAACAGCATCAAGACATATTA
This sequence comes from Raphanus sativus, assembly GCF_000801105.2. Taxonomy (NCBI): domain Eukaryota; kingdom Viridiplantae; phylum Streptophyta; class Magnoliopsida; order Brassicales; family Brassicaceae; genus Raphanus; species Raphanus sativus. The sequence continues at coordinate 19,080,789 of NC_079511.1, forward strand.
CCAATGGGAAGCAGAAGCTTTAAAGGAGAAACTTGATGTATTCTACTGCAGCCTCAGCAAAAACCTTAACTGGGTAACCAAGAGAGGTGAATTACTTCAAAAAGAATTGAATTTGCTTCGCAACAAGAAGAAGAAGCAGCAGAAGCAGTCACCATCGATCGATACTGATGACAACCCATCGATCGATATGGAGACAAGCTGGAACAATGGCTGGAATACCGAATTCCATTACAAGCCAAAGTATGGAGTTAGAGCTTATGATACCTATCAGAGAAAGAAGAGAAGCTGGACAGATACAACAAAGGATTCAACCACTCAATAAGGAAAAGCTACCTACTCCAAGGAAGAAGTTGACAAGATGATAGCTGAGATCTATGAAGCCTTACAATATTCAGAGGATGATTACTACAAGAAGCTTGATGACATCTACTTTCCCTTCGACAGCAGCATCAAAGCTCTGCACTCATGGACGGAGGAGATAGACAAGGAGATCAAGGCTATTCAGACACAACTTGCAACTCGCCCTTCACCCAACAAATTGACCGACATGCCAACACATGCATCGATCGGCGAGGGCACTACGACATCGATCGACATCGACAATTCAGAATCGATCGATACTGATACACCATCAGTCCGACAGAACACCATCACAAACGTCATGGGTGTGCTATTTTTAATACATGAAGAACTGACAGTTCTATCAGAGTATGCTTATGATAAGTTTGGAAGCATCAGTTCAACATTGAGAACTTTGTGGAGAGGCTACAATTGCTAACAGATGAGTTAGCAGATATGCAAAAGAGATGGACCAAATCAGATGATGCCACAAGAAGCTTCACTGCAACTTAGTCCAAAGATGAAGGAGATGTTTGCTATCCAGCAAGCAACTGCATTCACCACCACTGAGCCATTCAACCTCCAAAGTCAAACTAAATGACTATAACAAAGCGCTGAGTGGGAGGCAACCCACTATTAGGTAATTCTACTTATTATTATTAATTACTAGTATTTATTTCCGTCCTTAATTTATGCTGGTCTTATAAAAAAAAGATCCGAGTAGACGTTTTCCATCTCTATCGACCGACACGACCAAGTCGACATTGATCGACGACACTACATCCGCCATGATCAACATGCATTCAACTACATCGATCGATATGATATTGGTCAGGTATAACGTTCTAACTTGTAAAATTTCGCATTTATATTATATATTATATGGTTTTTATAAACTCTGGCTATTTTACACTTGTGACAGTATAATTTAAGTATGGGGGGATTACTAATTATTAACTACTATTATGAGTCTTATTTAAAAAGTTTTTCAAAAAGTTTTTATTGAGTCAAGAAAGGGACAATGGTCTTATCTAGATTTATTACTTACCATTTAACCACTTTGTAGGCCAGTATAAGATTTACTGATTACAGAAGTACTAGAGATACTAAAGTGGATCAACCTGTCAACTATGTTTGCACTTACTCAGAGTGTTTGAAGGAACCAAAGCTGCCTTCAACCTAATATTGACATTACTTGCTTGTCTTGGGGCTTGGCATACATGGGATCGGATTCTTCAAACAAGTCTGGAAGGTAAAGCCTTGTATAGATATATATCTCTCTCTCTATTTCGAAATTTATATTTAGATAGTATTTAAAAAAAAACGAAAAAAGAAAATATATATTTAGGAAAAAAATCCGAACAGGACTTGGTGGCAACAACCATTAAGGCTTGATTCATAAGAATTCTATAGGAAAAGGATTTGAACAGGACTTAGTGGCTACAACCATTAAGGATTGCTTCACAAAAATCCTAGGATATAGGTCAAAAAGAAGTGAAGGATTTGGTGGCTAAACCATTAAAACTTGATTCATGGAAGTCTGTCCAATCTTGGTCAATGAATCTGCAATGCAGTAGACTTTGACTGAGAAAGAAATTAGTAGAGAGAGAGAGAGGAAAGTAATTTATTTTTACCTGCAGGTCCAGATACTTGTTTAAGCATCCTTGCATCATGTGATCGATACTACCAAGGTAAAGCCTACACATTTATTTTATGCAAGAAATGAGTTTAGTAAAGGGGATTGTCAGATTTGATTGATTGAATTGTTGACTTGGAGAACTTGGTTGCTATACTAGGATATGGTATAATGTACTTTTGGAATTAGGATGTTTATGATTTGGTTTGCACTACTAGGAAGATATGACAGAGATTTTTAAACTTTTGAGTCCCTGCCATTTTCAAACCTTTTCCAGAGAGACTACCCGTTTGTTCGGTAAGTCTGGAGGAGTTGATATACCATGAATTTGATCCGATTTTAACCATGGTATATAAGAGTTTTAGGATAGATTTAATGCATTTTGGAGTCTAGATAGCATATTTACAGGTTCAAGAGCAATTGGAGGAAAGATGGTGATTTTGGAGCACTTTAGAGATTTCATCCAAGATGACCATATCGACCACTCGAGGTCGACACGGAGAGACACATATCGATCGATACACATTCAGTGATATCGATCGATGGGAATAACACAGATGTCCAGTTTGGTCACATCCGACTTGAAGCCCAAGATTTCATCTATTTACCAAAATACGCCTGACAAGTTTTAACCTAACTATTTAGTATTTATGTCTTTCCTAAGTGTTTGGAGGCAGAGACAACGGTTTTTACATCACAGTTTTAGACAGAGAGTTGTTTTGTGAAAGAGAGAGAGAGAGAGTTACTATTGGGAGCTTTCTTGAACACCTTTATTTATGTTCATCTATCCATGCAGGTTTATTTAATTGTTATGATGCTCTGCTTGGCTATGTCTGAGTAAACACCTTTTTAAAATTTAGGATTCAAATAGGTTTTGAGAGATTAGCCCCAAATATGAATACTTGAATTGTGATATTCATCTTAGAAGATTGTTCTTAATTCTTGTATAGGAGTAGCTAACCTATACATGATGACAGTGGATATTATCCTTGGATCTATCTTCTCTGAGCTAGAATTTGTTAGGCGCAAGCGACAACATGGTCTAGCAAATCTCTGGTGAACTGTTATCAACCAGCGCTTAAAGTTTACTAGAGGCGCATCGATCTATTCTCATATAGAGATATCGATTGATGGACGCAAGGCTATGTCAATCGATATATTCGACAGAACATCGATCGATGTCTTCCTGATTATGACCTGCGCTAAGTAGTGGATCATTGGATCTAGTAATAGATAACCCAGAAAACAACAATGGTACGGTTATTGTTACCGTTGGGTTCTTTAATATCATGCAAGCATCTCACATAAGTATTCATACTATTATAATCCTGATAACCTGAATAGAAGTCCTAAGTGAGCGCCTTCATCATATCTGTTAAACCCCCAATCAATCAATTGAGTAATTGTTTTGCTCACCAATTCTAAGTTATTTGCAATTTACTGCTTTGGAATCTTCAACCTAGCTTAGTTACAATAAGATCTAAGGAGTTTCCTAACTCCTTGTGGATTTGTTCCGTAAGTACTACAACTTGACCTCTTTTGATGAGAGTAGGGTTGCTCTAGGGTAATTTGAACACGTATCAGGATACAAAATGGCAGAAAACCCCTAATAAGGTCTAAAGCCTTGCTGATGAATCATTTTCTGGTGAAGCCAACAATGAATATTTTGCAGAACAACATTGGAGTGATACAACGGATTCCACCAGATTTGGGCCAGAGATAATTGGAGCGTTTTGACATGAACACTTGCTTCCACCAGAGGTTAGCTGCTAAGGATCAATGTCCTTAACCTAGTTTTAGTTTAATAAACGATGGAAAAAGGAGCTCGATTACGGTATAACCTGAATATTTTTCACTTTAGAAAGCGATAAGATGAAGAAAAAATTGGGCTCGTGTAAATTTTTTATAACCCAGCTTTACTAATCTTTCGGAATCCAAATTAAATGGTCACTATTACTATGGAGGCCTATAAGCAGACACTATCAACGAAAATGAGTAATGAGTTTTAAAGGGACATGTGTCAGCCTCTCATTCACTGAATTGATGATGTGGCAGTATCAGAAGAAAGAATGGTACTTCTTTATATAATAAAATAATAATTAATAAGATGTAACACCATAAAAAGTGCATATTTTCTCCCGACGTTTCATAATTCAGAAAATAAGAATTTAGTTTTTTTTTCACGATTAACTTATGATAAACAAAAACAAATTAGTATTAACACACAAAAAATACATGTACCAAATATTGTATACAAAATAACCTAAACAAGAAAAACAAATTAAAAATTTGTTTTAAAATAAGCATGAGAATTCTCATGGATGTAGCCATTATAATGCTTATGTTCACCACGCTCAAGAGCTGATTTTAAAAATTTAGGTTAAATCATTCACAAGAAAAAAATAACAACATGGAGAACTAAGAATCGTTAACAACTACTGACTAAATTACAAGAATAAAAGTTATTCATAATAAATTTAAAGTAAACACTTATACCTAAACATAAATAGAAAATGAAGGGACATTTCTCCAGCCACCACGGAACGATTAATTTCTTAGAAGACTTTTAATTATGACATTCCTTGATGTGTATGATATTTTATTGAATTTAAGTTTATGAAGACCTTTCTGAATGTATACTATAATTCTTTTCTAAAATTTAGAAAGTTATTTTTAAATATGTATATAATATACACATACATATAATTAGTATATACATATACAAAATATACAGTATATTTATTGTATAACATATCTTCATTAATATATATTTATGGCACTTAAATATATATATATATATATATATATAACATCTTTCTAAAGTTTTTGGAAGAACTTCATGAATTTAATATCTAAATTTCATAAGATACTATATATATATATATATATATATATATATATATATAAGCATTTTCATAAATTTTTGCAAGATGTTATATATTGAGTACTATTTTCTTGAATAAGTATGTATAAATCAAATTCAAAAGATGTCATACACATTTAGGAAAATATTCCTAAATATTCATACATGTTATATTCAAAAACTCTACTAAAACATAAATGAAGGCATTTCTAAATTCATAAATGTTTAACAATTTTACGAAAATGTCCTACATGTTCAGGGAGACCTGCATAAACTTATTTTTATAGAAAAACTGTTTAAAATATACTTGTAAAATAATTATTTTTTGGAAATGTTTTGTTGAAAAAATATTTTTATTTCTTCTTTTTTTTATCTTTAATATTTATTTATCTTTTAATATATAATAATCAATTAATTAAAGTTATAATATTGTCATTTACTCTTTTAGTTCAAAATATTTTGGTAACTTTAACATTTGTTAGCTATTTAAATAACAAAAAATATAAAAGAATTATTTAAGAAATTTGTTTCTTTTTTATTAAATACCTTCTTTTAATTTTATGTATTAGAGTCTCGCAAATGTTCACCACTGATTTTTCATCAATTTTGAAAACTATTTATTTTCATAAAAAATTAATAGGCATTCTTATTCAATTTTATAAAACTAGAAATTCATTTTTTCATTTTTAAGTATTGGGATTTCATCAGATTTTTGATTAAAACTACTATATTTAGGCTTGTATATTAATATATCATCTTCATTAAATGAAATATAAGAAATCTCCTAAAAATCTAAATTATTTTTTATCATCAACATAAATAGACTCTATTAAAACTCTGCTACCAAATGGGAGTCTATGTATCTATGTGAACACAATAGGACGTCTGACTTTGTGCAGTGCAAGATTATATACCCTTGTATTCTGAATTTGAGGTACATGTGTGAGATGAAAGGTAGAAAAATCTCTTTGAGGCGTCGATTATCTTCAAAATATGAAACGTATGTAGGTCATTCCTCCGGTTCTAAAACTATTTTCAATATCTGAGAATGATCTGTTACAAAAATGACACTAGATTGTTGAAATATTTTCATGCACTCAAGTGCTAAATAAATGCTTCTAATTTTCCACAAAGTGGTAACTGACCAGGCCTACTATTTCTTGCATCTATTAACCCATCAAACCCATGTAAAAAGTTTTTATAAAGAAATAAGACACAAGGAACAAAAACATAATATGTTTCATCAAAAAACAAAAAAAAAATAATGAACCTATTTTAATTAATAAATTTAACATAAATAAATATTTTTATAAAAATATTAGAAAAATATTATCCATTTTTTTCTAGCTTTATATTTTAGACCCTAAACCCTAATCCCCAAAACCTAAATCCACTTCCACAAAAATTAATACCCTAATTCTAGACCAATTAATCTTAGGGATATATACTTACTTTTTCTCTTTGATGAAAATTGTTTTTTATCTTTAAGAACTTTTTTATCAGCCTCTTTGAGACTATTTATGTGATAAAAGAAATGCAAAACAAATTTTGGGTATTTTCTATGAAATAAAATTTACCTCATATTATTTACAGATAACAATTTATATCACAAGAGATTTTAAAAATTTGGGTATTTATTTAAGATAATAATGTAAACTTAATCTTAGGGATTTAGTTACCACACCTTTCAATATTTTAATGCAAATATATATTTTATTTTTATTATAACAAAATCTTATATTTTTATATTTTCAATATTAAATAATGAATTCAGAACTTTTATCTATATTATTAAAATATAAGCACTATATTGGAAATATATTTTACGTATTATGTTATCACGATTTATGTAATTAGAGATCTTTAAATTTTCAGATATTGATAACATGGTAAAATCAATTTTAGTTACAATATCTTTCAATATCTTTTTATTCCTAATTTAAATATTTTTTTCAAAAATAACTTTGAAACTGTTATTTAATTAAAAATTAGGGGTTTTACTAAACATTACTTTTAATTAATAAAAATAAATTAATGTAAAATTTCCTTTTTCTATCATTAAATAAATTTGAACGGTCAATTAAAATAATAATTATGTTCTTGAATACATAAACAAAGAGTTTTCGTTCATCAAGCATTTTATTAAATTCTAACATTTACGAATTACAAAAATTTGATTACGATTATATTTTAACATCCAACAATCATAACTCAAACATGTATTTACTATTTTAAAATCAAAATAAATTATTAAATTTAGATTATATGCTAGTATTACCTGTATTTTCTCTAGTGACTTTTGTAGGTCAAGTTTTCTTCTCCTGGTCTGTTGCTTTAGAGATTAGGCGGTGCAGGTTGATCCGTGATCTTTATTTTGGATTCGTACATCCTTCTGCTGATTAGTTTGATTGTGTTATGTTTTTGAACATTGTCTGTAACTGAGTTTTGTGGTGTTTTCTCAGCACTTAATGTTATGTAGTTTTCTGTTTTAGCTTTTGGATAAATTAGCTCTTTTACTAGTATGGAGATTGTTTGGTTTGTTACCATCTCGGTGAGCAGGATCTATGCTTATCTTGGACAGAATGGGTTCAGCTTTTATATACCTCAATCGTCTTCATTCTGTTGGTTGGAAGTGCTTCTTTACTGTTTGTACTTGCAAGAGGCTGTCTGACGTTGGGCTGTCGAGTTGTAAAACATCGGATTTATGGATAGCATTCACGTTTTGGATTACTTTCGTATACTTTAAGTTTGTTGGTAATTTTTTGGTTCCTAAAATGTTTAACTTGTTGAATTTTCCTCTTCATTTGTGGGGCTCTTGTCTTTTGTGTTGCTGGCTTGTGGCTGAAATCCAGATTGTGGTCTTGTTTTATGTTGTGTATGTCAAGTTTTATATTGGATGATTAAAAAAATTTTGATTGCAAACAAAAAGGATGTTTTTTTTGAAAAAAGGTTTGATATTAAACAAAAAGGATGTTTAAAACAGAAAATATGTTGGTTCGTAAAATAATTTAATAAAGATATAAGATAAACAAAATAAAAAGTAGGAAAATTGAAGTCTTGGATATACTGGATATTGATACAAATTATCTAGGAACCTATAATGCAGTTAGACCATTAGGTTTGCATTATTTCTCCTCTCAAAATGATGCATGATTTGCTCGAAATGATTTTCCTCATTTTTCCCTCAATAATTCTTAATATATTAGTTTCTCAAATTATCATATATTGTTAAACATCTTTTATTTTATAGAATTTAAAATTATGTTCATTTATTTTAAAATTTAAATTTTGTACTAAAATCAATTTTATTAAAATAAACCATTACTGCAAAATTATATAACCTATTACAATACAGTAGTATAATTTTACTTAGAGAGTACTATTACTATATGTCTATATATTTCCCACAAATAATAAATCAAAACATGTTTTATGTTGGGTTAAGTTTGAATGGTTTTTCTAATTTTGTTTTAGCTATATAGTTTTTTTTTGAACTAAATTAGCTATATAGTTTTAATGTGATTGTTTTATTATTTATTATATCACTATTAAACTATAAGTTAGAAGAAGTTTAATTAGTATGTATATATTAGACAATAGTTTTAAAAGTAATATTTTATGTAAATATTTTTTATGCATATAATAGTCTTATCAAAATTGTATGATTATTATGGATTATTATACGAATAAAAAGTTAAACATCAAAATGAGTATGAGACTAGTGTTCTCCCAAATATGGTGTAGCACTATTTGCATTCTCATTTTCCTTCAATTAATATATAGGGGATTGGAGATGCCTTTAGATAAACTTGAATAAAATTTTGAAGATTTTTTTATTTGTATTAAAATTGGAAGCTTAATAGATTTAGAAATTAAGGACTCGAAAGATGGAAACTTTACAAGTAGATCATTTATGTATGTCTATATTTTGCTAATAACTAAAAATTGGTAGAGTGCCTACTTTCTAATACACATTTTAGTCAGTTGGGCAGTTTTTAACTTAAGCTTCGGTTGGGTGGCCTAAAATATCAAGTTGGGTAACAACATTAGAAAGAATAGTTATTTTCTGTTCTTGAAGGTGGGCAAGAGCCATGAGGTAATTAAATTCGATATATTTCCCCAAAATAGTAGAACAATTATAGAAAACTATATATTACAGAGTATTCAATTGTCACTATTACAATAAAAACTAGGATCGGCCCGCCCTACGGGCGGGATGATAATTTGAAAATAATTTAAATAGTTAGAATAATATTTTTGTTTTTTTTAACATTTGTTTTTTATTTTAAAATATTTTTTATATATTAATATAGATCATGCTTTTATATACATTCTAAAATATTTAATCCTCAATAAAAGTGACTATTTGTTTTTGTTGTTTTTGTCAGAAATATAAATTTATCTAACTAATAATAAAGTTTATTTTTTACATCAGTATAACTATTTTCATTGTAATTTGTCAACCCTCAGACCTGAAGCAGGAAATACTGCAAAAGTTCTTTAGGTATAGTACTATAAGGCAGAGCAATTAGAGGCGTTTATGTGTGTCTACGCCGAGTGTCCTAAGCCAAGGTCGCTCCAGCCACAATAACCGATCCACGAATTTTCTATATTGGATGTTTGTTTAGTTTGAGGTTTATTTGTTTATTTGGCCTAATTTTCGTATTGATGTTTTGTTATAGGTTTTTTTATCTGAAATGTGCGTTAATTAATCAAATGTTGGCGTATGAAAAATACTATTATGTTGAAATGATTGGTTCTGTTTTAGGTGGTGGTATCGTTGGCGAAAATGGCATTTATTAAAGGCGTTCAGATGTTGAATTCCAGAAACTTGAGCGCTATGCAAAGGATGTAGTCATGTGTGATCGACATTGTGTTGAATCTTACTGCAATTAGGTTACTATTTTTTTGATGAAATTGGGTGTTTATGTTAAATATTTATCGATGCCAATAAGTAGTAGTCAAATTTTTATTCGTCATGTTGTGATAGCCATTGTAATTAATGAACCAACTATTGTGTTAGATTATCTAAAAGAAAAAAAAAATCTTATGACGGCTATTGGATTATTTACTGGATTATTCACTGGATTATTCACTGTTACTGTAACCGGATTTCTGTTGAGTCTTTAATGGGTTACCAGATTTTGACCCGCCCTTAAAAGGACGGTTTTTTTGTTGTTTTTTCAGTATAAAGATTAACTATTATTCGTTTTAATTATATAAATCGTAACATGATCAAGTTTCAATTATGCGGGTTTGTAATAGTGTGTACAGTATGGCGAAATTTAAAATCCGTCATACAACCGTTTTGTGTTTGTAATAAGTTAAACAATGTTTTATCCGAAATTCTTACTTGGGCTATTATATAATTTTAAAGATTTATAATTATATAAAATATTGCTAAAAAGCACGGGTTGTTTTCACTTGTTAACCGAAAATTAATTTACAAATTACTATTATTTTTATATTTTTATATTTAAAATTTTCAAGTCATAACAATTGAATTTTTATATTTTTATTATTTGTTTTTTCTCTTCAAAATAAAAATAAATAAAACAAATATTTGGTCAAGAGTGATTCGAATGAATTTATAATTTTTTATTAAAGAGCATATAATTTAAAAGTTTTTTTTGAAAATAATGTTGAGTTTTAAGAAGTGTTTTCATATTCGACCTAGATCTGTTGAACTGGAAGACCCGTACCATGTATATAATCTAGTTCGGATTTAATGAAAAAATCGTTAATTAAAAATCCGATAAAACCCGGTAAAACTCAAAAATTCATTATTAACCTGTGATCTAATACCAATGATCAAATAAAACATAAAATATCTTATAGTATTTTGTTTTTTTATTAAATTAATCATATACTTTTTAATAATATATAAATTTGTGGTCTTTAAACTTTGATGATATTTTTATTATGTCATCCAAATAAAAAAATAATATAAAAACTTATTAATATGACAATATTAGTTTATTTTTGTTATTAATGACCTATTATAAGTTTGTATTTTTCTATTTTATTTTAGATTTAAAATTAAATTTATGATGCATATATTTAAGAAAATAACATTATAGTGTCATTATGTTTTTTTATCCATTTAGTTTCAGAATATATATGTCTAATATTTGAACATAAAATATTTATATTAAATAAAGGTAACACATTTTATAAATATGTGTAAGCTCATTATTTGTTGATCCATTAAAATATATTTTTGCAGATCCAAAACTAAAAAACTCAAATGCCATTAATAAATTTTATTAATTCTTTATAAAAATAAATGTATTTTTGGAAAACTTAAAACGTTCATTAAGGATATAATTTAGGAATGATTCTGTTTTAATGGTATTGATCCTCTAATACAATATTCAACACATAGGAGGTTCGAACATTCGTTTGGGGACAACAGAAGTAGCTCGTGTATGCTTAGAGAATGAATAGTAACTGGTCGAGACCAATGAAGCATTCCAAACTATATAGTTGGAGCAGTACACGTTTGTACATCCGTTGATTGAGAAAGGTTAAATTGCAAACGCTTATATCTTATCACAACATAATTTATTACATAGCTTTCTGTTTTCAATGCGTAGTTATGATTCGGATCAAACCTAAATGTTATTATAATCCAGCTGGATAACTTTTAATTTGAGTAAGAAAATATGTCAGTGTTACAAAAAAGTTACAAAAATAAAAGTAAGATAATGATAGAACACGTAAGCATAAACAGTTAAAATATAATGAGTCGTGAGAATGATGAAAAACTCCAAAGGCCTTTTTTATATTGTTTTAGATTTTTAATAAACCATACCAAAAACTACATTAGAGAACATATTCTAAAATAAAAACCAATACATACTCATTTTTGAAATATAAGTACTCCATCCGCATCACAATCTCAGCTTCACCTATTCCTTACGTGGCATCTTCACCACCTTTAAAGAATTTGATGCCTGAGGTTTCTTGATGGCGACACCACTTGGAGATGTTCCTACACTTAAATTACCAGCCTCACAGGTATGTAGTTTTGTCATCTCACCATCGAATCCAACAAAGACACCCTCCACACGGTACCTTACAAAGCAGATATAAAGTATTAGTACATGTTGCTATATCAGAGTGTGAATGTACAATAACTTTTATAAACTAAAAACAACTAAATAATTCAAATAGTCCAATATACCTGAGCAAACCAAGTTATTGCAGGTCACGCAAGTAAAGGATGAGACCGTTCGTTGGAAGTTCTTTGTCCATCTAAAGCAAGAGACATAACACCAGCCTATCTACATTTTGATATCAGTCACCATTCCAGTGCAGACAAATTCAATGTTCTACATTTTGAACTTTGCAGAAACATATACGGAATATAAACTTTTAAAATATTAGAGCAGTAAAAACGGACTGTTCAACCTGAGGCTTCGAAATGATGACGAAATCATTGATCTCAGCTGAAGTAAGAGGTTCAACCTTTGCATAGCCTCTAAGAAAATATGAACATGGGTGTTCCCAGGTCTTTGGAAACCAGCCTGCAAACACCTACTCATAAAAAACAGAATCCCCTGCATCAGTTTCCTTGTCGAAAGATACATGTGTTCCTGAGGTGACATCCAAGAACAATGTCCTGCATGAAAATATTCCATGTGTGTTTGAAGAATATTAGGCGCTCCTCACACGTACCCAAAGTAACAGAGATATGAGTGTGAAAAGGAAAACAGAACATCAAAAATTCAATGATATATTAAAGTAAGATAATTCTGAAAGTATTGAATAAATTCAACTATAGAAGAGAGTTACTGTCGATCTTGATACGCTCTTGTCCTTGAGGAATGTCACTCACTGTACTTCTCACAGCAGTGAGCTCACCAATAACGCCTGAGAGGCTGAGAGATTAAGAACATCTTAATTTACTATTTGTTTCAATGATAATTCTGTCATAAACAGTCTTTAAGAAGCTGTACCTGGTAGATGCGTGCTTGGTATTGTTTAGGCCAAGAAGCGATTCATAATCACCGAACCTGGACACGTTCTTCAGGAATGAGAGATTAGCACATCTAGACTGGTTGAATCACTGAACCAGATTCTGAGAAATGAGTCTGAAAGCACGAAGTTCTGGCTGCACCGGTGAACCAGTGTAGAGACGGTCCTACGGTAATGAATGTAAAAAGATAGGGGGTTAAGTACCAAATACGAAACGACGGCTGCTTGATCTCCATTGTTGCCCGAGCTCATTCATCGCAGAGATAGAGACAACGACTAAACCCTAATTCTCTCCACTGGAAGGGATCGCAAAGGTCAGGCGCCGCAGAGAAGAAGAGACTATTCAAATTCCAATCGAGCAGCTAGGGTTAGGGGCGTCTCACGTATTTTCGGGCCAGGCACGACGACGTATTACCAAAGCCCATCACGTAAGACAAACAGAAGCCCAACGATACACGTTTAATGAAACGCGGAGTTTCAAACCGGTGCGCCACGTGTCAACGCTACAGCAGGCGAGTTTCCAGCCTGGAATCCGACGTGGCGCAACAGGAGGGAAGGAAACTGTACTTTATATATAAAGATAACGAACGGATTGATCACTTGGATTGACATAAAGTCTACGTTTTTATTAGTGTTTAGCTAGTTCAATTTTAATTATGTTTTTGTACAAGACTAATTTTGATCTTCACTTCAAAGCGTGGACTTTATTTTTGGGTAAAAATATTAGTTGATATAAAGTATTATTTTAAAATTTTTGATCTAAATATTTATGCTTAAAAATAGTTATTCAATGTTTTCATATCCGATCTAGACTCGCAGTTAAACGGGTAAGCCTGTTGATCTATATATAATATGGTTTAAATTTAATGAAAGTTTTATTAATTAAAAATTTGATAATACCCGATGAAAAACTAAAATTATCATTAATCCGTGACTTAACCCGTTTGGCCTATTAAAAATACAAAAATTGATAATATTTCTTAAATAAAAAATTTACATACTTTTAAATTATACATAATATTAAAAAAACAATCAGATTTGTAATTTTGGTACTTTAATGAATTTCTTTACTATTAAAAAATGAAGAAAATAATAATAGAGAAAACCAAAATTTATCTATATGACAGTATTAGTTTTTTTGTTATTTATATTAGTTTAAAAATAAGTTTAAAGATGTCGGATCTTATAAAAATGCTTCAAATATTTATTTGTTACTAATGCTAATATATAAATTTAAATCGTTTGGGCAGGGAATTAAGATATGTTAACTACTTAGTTAAGAAAATTTCTTTGGTTAAATAAGTTAGGATATGGAGATATTTATGTTTATTCCTACAAATAATATCACTTTAGAAAAGAAATCATTAATAATTGTCCCATCTAAATTTTGGGAAATTTGCCAAATATGACTCAAAACTTGATTTTAATCCCAATGTATACCCAAACTTGAAGAAAATACAAAAGTAACCGAAAATACTAGTGAAATTACAACCAGCCTCTTATGAACAACCAAAGACCATAAATCATTTTTTTACGAATATAACCCCGTAAAGTTTTATGAGGTTCTGCAAGTCTTTCGGAATACTTCCATGAAGTATTGTTGTATAATATATCTTAAAAATAATTTATAAATTTTATGAAAAACATTTTGTTGGGGGAGAAAGTAAAATCATGTAATTATAAACATTTATAAATGATATAAATTAAGATATAGTAAAATTGAATTGTTTTTAACATAGATGAGTGAATGTAGTGAGTCATTGTATTCTTTGGTTTAGGGTTTGGTAACATATGTTGTAGTATTGTATGTTTTCTTAGGGTTAGATTTTAGAAACTTAACAATTTTTTAGAAAAATTAAATTTGACCTATATGTGTTTAGTTCTATGTGAATTAAATAATTTTAAGTTGACTTTAAGTTTAACGAAGTGTTTAGTTAGTTAATTAAGTTTAAGATTTATATTTAGGGTTATAGACGACTTCCAAGAAGTCTTCTGATGAATAGTATTTACGGGTTAGAAAACTTCCCTGAATTTTTCTGAAACAAAAGTATTTGACCTAAATGAAATTTTTTGTCTCCATATATAAAGAACAATTTACACATTTTTTCTTTTTCTCTCAAATGGCTGCAACAAAACACTAAACTTTATATCAATTTCTCATTTTTGTCTCATGTCTTTTCACTAATTTATCTTGTTTTTGCAGATTTTGAATCACATGGTTCTCATATTGCAATCTTTTAAAAATAGATAAACAAAATTTAGATATGTAATTTTGTGTGTTCTGTAAATGTAGATCTATCTAATCTTCCATTCATTTTCTCTGTTTTGGGAAGCCTTCTCGGTAGTTTTCTAAAATATAATGCGTTAGGAAGTTTTCCAGGAGACTTGCTGGAAGTCTTCTACAGAGTCTTCTCCTGTGTCTCCTTTTTTATAACAGATCTGAGTGTTTTGGTAAGTTTTCATGTCTGATTTTTCTTCATTTAGTAACCTCTTGTTGCAAAAATTTCTTACCTTTTCCTAAATGAAAATTCTCCAACCTCTCTCTAATCTCTTTAAACATGAAAAAACCAAATTTTATATCAATATCTCATTTTCTCATGTATTTCTTACTAATTTGTCTTGTTTTTGCAGGTTTTTATCACATTTCTCATCTCCCATTCCTTTAAAGGTATCTAATTTTTGGATATGTATTTTTGTTTGTTCTTTAAGGTAGATCTTTCTTATCGTCCATTTATTTTCTCTTTTTGAAGCCATTTGAACATTTTGGATTTGGAGGTTTTTCAGATCCGAGTCAGACTTTTGAAGACTTATGGAAAGTCTTCTCATAAGTCTTCTAACATATAATGGGTTAGAAGATGTCTTCTGACGAGTCTTCTCCCATATCAAGTAAGCTTGTCATTGTGCATGAATGATCTATAATAGTTTTGTCTGTGGTCTGTTTTGTGATTTGTATGTGTAGTCTTTTAGTTGTGATTTTTTTTTTTGTAAATTTGAAGAGATATTAATGGAAATATTTGGTAAATATGTTCATTGTCCACATTATTATCTTGTCAAAATTACTTGACATTTTTGAAGTTATTGATACAACTTCAATTACAAAACACAATAACAAAAAAAAAATCAAATTTATTACAACTAAGGGAGATGAATTCTCAAGAAAACTTAGTCATATTCACAAAAGATCAAACATTACATAAGTTCAAAGAGAGAACACCTTCACTGAAGTCTTCTGGGAAATCTTTTCGAAAAACTTAAATTTAAAGTGGGAAATTGAAATATTAGCGGGAAAATAAATTTAAGTGGGAAACTCAAAATTTTAAATGAAATGTGAAATTTCAAATTTCATGAAAGTTAAAATGTATATCTTATGATCTAAGAAGACACATTAAACCATATGACTTGATATTCTTGAAGTTAATTAACACTTTTGAAAAATATATATATATATATATATATATATATATATCTTAAAGTTACTTTAAAAATTTACAAAAGCTATGTAGAAGACTTGCATGAAAATCTTCTCGATTTAGCTGGAAACATTAAGACACATAAATGTTGGTAGACCCATAATTAAAACCAATTAAGTTCTGAATTTCATTCAAGAGCTAAATATCGACTAATATACATGAACTACGAAGAAAATGTTTAAGAGTCGTTATAGTTTTACATAAAATGAAAGTTTATTAAACATTGACGCACAGAAGTCTTCTAGAAAATTGTCCATTTAGGTCATTTTTACAATTGAAAATTTTACAAATGAAGAATTTCAGAGGAGTCTACTCTACAGCAGACTCCTTTGAAAGTCTTCCTTTGTAAATATTGGCTTACTTTTGTTAACAAAAAATCTCAAAAATACTCGAGAATACTTTCCGATAAGTTGTCTAGGATAAACATGTTAGTTTTGCATTTGATCGGATTGTGTCAGAAATTTGATTTTTTCTAGACGACTTAGCAGAAAAATAAAACTTCAATATTTAATTATAGTTAGACGACTTTTATGTAAGTCGTATCATGTTACTTTTGCAATTGAAAAATAAAACATAAATATTTAATTTTATCTGGAAGTCTTCCGGTAGATGACTTATACGGAAGCCTTCTCTAATAACCAATGTTTGACAAGAATCTCAGAATAAAATCCTGGAAGAGTTATGTGTAATTCGTCTATGGGAAGACTTCTATATAAGTCATCCAGATAAAATTAAATATTTAAGTTTTATTTTTAAATTGCAAAAGTAACCTCAAACGACGTACATGAAAGTCGTCTAACTATAATTAAATGTTAAAGTTTTATTTTTCTTTTGGACGACTTACAAGTAAGTCATCTTGGAAAAGTCAAATCTCTGACATAATCCGGTCAAATGCAAAACTAACTTGTTTATCCTAGACGACTTACCAGAAGGTCTTCTTTGCTATTTTTAAGATTTTTTTTGTGGACAAGAAAATTCAAAAAATTCCATAGAAGTCTTCCCGATTGACTGGCAAAATGGGCAATCGAGCTCAGCGAGTACAACATCGAATACAAGCCACAGAAAAGTTTGAATGAGCAAGTACTAGCCAATTTTGTTATCAAGCTTGTCCCGAAAGAAACCGACATGAACGATAAAGCTCAGAAGTGGAAACTCCACGTGGACGGAGCCTCGTCAAAACAACGATCCAGTATCGGGATACAACTCGAATCCCCAACGGGAGAAGTAATCGAGCAATCGTTCTGTTTGGGTTCCAACGCATCGAATAACGAAGCTTAATACGAGTCACTAATCGCAGGGCTACGCCTCGTGCAAAGCATCGGCACCCACGAGATAAGCGTCTTTAATGACTCACAGTTGGTCACAAGCCAATTCCATGGCGAATATGAGGCCAAAAACAAAAGAATGGACATATACCGTGCGGTTCTGTGGGAGATCGCCCAACAGTTCGACGAATTTGAACTCACAAGGATCCCAAGAGGAGAAAATACGTAGGCTGACGCCCTCGCCGCATTAGCTTCGACTTCGAGCCCGACTATAAAACGAATAATACCAGTAGAGGGAAAAGAAAAACCAGCATAAACCTCCCACACAAAGAGGTCAACACCCAGGATGACGATTCCCTCCTAATCGAGGCAATCGTCACTTGCAGAAGATCTCAAAGAGCAACTCAGGGCCACGAGGACGAGGACCTCGAGACATCGCAGGTCGAAGAAATTCGCGAAGAATTGGATGGAATGCATATCGACACCCCCGCCGAGGACGGCGAACCTACCATCGCAGCAAGAGCAAGAACGACTCAAACGAACCCTTCTGAAGAAGCCGATCACGAAATCAACACTGAGCCGCATAAACTTTTTCAAAAACAACTCAAAGATAGACCCGATTGAAGAATTCTGATATATAACTACATAAAAACCGGAGAACTTCCAGGGGAAAGATGGGAAGCCCGAAAAATAAAAGCTCGAAGCCCACACTATTGCATTATGGAAGAAAAACTATACAAACAGAGTCTAAACGAAACCTATCTACTGTGCTTGTCACCCAAAGACGGCTTCACGGTCCTAAAACAGACATAAGATGGTTCGTGTGGGAGTCACTCAGGGGGACGAACGTTAGAAATAAGAATCAAGAAACACAGTTACTTCTGGCCAACTATCGTTGACGATAGCGAACAATTCACATTGAAATGTGATAGATTCCAGCAACATGCACCGATGATATACCAGCCGACGTAGAAGCTATCGACCATCTTGTCCCCATATCCTTTCATGAAATAGTCCATAGACATAGTAGGACCTCTAATTTCATCTGGTACTAACAACTAAGATTCACGCTGGTACTAACAGAGTATTTCACCAAATGGATCGGAGCCGAAACATACCAGAATATTACATCTCCCACAGTGAAAAAAACTTCATTTGGAAAAAGGTTATATGTCGACACAGCCTACCGTATGAGATAATAACCGACAATGGGTTGCAGTTCATCTCGAAGACTTTCAGAGATTTTTGCAATAAATGGAAAATCAAGATAAAAACCGCAAGCCCCTGATATCCAAAATGCAACGGACACGCGGAGGCCGCAAATAATAAGATAGCAAACAATCTCAAAAAGAGACTCGATCTTAAGAAAGAGAGATGGAGTGAGGAGCTACATGGCGGGCTCTGGGTTTGCCGAATTATGCCCCACAGGGCCACTCAAACGACCCCATTTTCTCTATCTTGCAGAGTCAAAGCCGTATTCCCAGCCGAAATCGAGGTCCCGACGCGACGACGAAGAACATGCCCTGAAAACATCAAACTCAACGAGGAGCTACTAACAGATAATTTGGATGTGATGGAAGAATGCCGAGAAAAAGTGTCAATACGCATACAAAACTAACAGCAAGCCGACGCGCTATTACGACTCAAACGTAAGGAACCACACCTTCTCGGTCGGCGACCTAGTTTTACGAAAATTGTTCAACGAAACAAAAGAAAAAGGAGCAGGGAAACTAGGCACGAGATGGGAAGGACCTTCTAAAGTAACAAAGGAAGTGCAAACTGGCGTCTACGAACTGGAAAAGTGTAAAACGGGCCGTCCCAAAATGAGACCATGGAACGCCTACAACCTTAAAAGATACTGCAACTGACAAAACTCAACATCCAATCCTCGATCGAACATCGAGCTAGGGGGCTACCAACTGCCCATGATAAAAACAAAACGAAATATATAACTATGAATAGGCTTGATCCCTCGAAAGGGGTACGTAGGCAGCTCGACATCGAGCGCAGCCCAAACAACCCACCATATCTCTCACCTTCCCAAAAGGTACCTAGGTAGCTCGATAGCGAGCACAACCCAAACATCCAATCACATCCTTCGGCCATATAAAACCCTCAAAGCAGATTCATGATCAGTTTCTATTCTACATCTTCTAAAGGATAAAGCAATATGCTCAATGAAACTAATAAATGAACATACGATTAGAGAGGTATCAACCCGATAATCCGTTGAAAACATATATATGTTTTTCCAACAACAGTACAAAAAAGATAAACCTAACATATTAAAGACAAACACAAATACGAAGCAAACAATGCAATCAATCTTCAGCTCGATCCTGGTTGATCGAATCCGCAGAGACCTGGGGAAGATCGAGGCGACCAAGAGAGGGGTCGGACACCGAAGTCAAACCATAATCAACTTTGAGCAAAATTTCTTGACGCCTAAGACGAGCCAGTTCTTCATCAAATTCGAAACCTCCCTCGTTGTACTCAGTCAAAGCTTCGATCCGAGCTCGCACCTCCTGCGAATGAATCTCTGCGTCCGTCTCTTCCTTCTTCTGCAGCTTAGCCTTAACCACGTCCACAACCGCATCATATTCCCCGAGCAAGAGAGCGGCGAGCAAGGTGACACTCCTTGCGAACCGCAGCATCACGACTTTCGAGCTCCCGCTTACACTTTTCTTTCACCGAATCAAGATCGCCCTGAATCGCGACCTTCTTCTCCTCAACAGCAGCCAGATTTCCATTTAAATCCTCAACCTCCTCTGCACGTAGCTGATCCTTCACTCGAGCCACTTCCAGCTCGACCCGAAGTTGCTGAATCGTGAGAAGGTGACATCCGATCTCTTCCTTGCTTGGGAAATCAGCCAGCCGTATCTCCATCAAAGCAGCATAATTATTGCTCGCCTCTATAGGCTAAGTACAGAAGGGAGATCATTACCGTCTCAATAAAACCCCAGGAGCAATCGCAAGAGAGCTTACTTTGGCATTCGCAACTGCCATTTGAATGTAGGTGTCGCGTTCCCGCATTTGCTCCAGAGAAGGGAATTTGCACCCCCTGGCCCCGATTGCCAGATCGAGGCAAGACGTTCCGGATCTTCAAGAATTGAAGCTTCGTTATCATACGAAAATGCCATCGAAGATGGCTCCCCCACGTCGGGAGGTCTGCTGATTGGATCAACCTGATAAGTACCTTCGCCTTGAACTCGCACATGTGAAGAATATCCCGAGATCGATGAATCCAAGTTCGTAGAAACAACATCTTCGAGGACCCGACGTCGAACTCGATGAGTCGATGAATCAACGTCGTAACAACGAGGTTGATCCCTAACCAAACCAGCTGAGGCATTCGGTGTTGTCCGGTTCTTGTCAGCAGGAACAGCGATTGATACCGGTTTATCCATTAAGCCGGGAGATTGCACCTGAGACCTCGACCTGAGAACTGGTCTCCAGAGAGCTTTCCGAGCTTTCTCCGAAGATCTGGCTTTGGAAGACGCGCCAAAATGATCAAGCAAAGCTTCCTGTTCCCTCACTCCTTAACAAACAAAACCTTGAGTTTTTGAGAGAAAAAAAATCCTCAGAACATAAGATAGAGACCAAGAGCGCACTTACTCTTATCTCGGCGAGCTCTCCTCGATCGAACAGGAACTACCAATCCAATTGGAGCAGCACGATTTTGGCTCGAGGGAAGGGCATAAGCAGTTCGAATTTGCTCTACGGTGAAGCCAAGCAACCGAGGGTTACCTCGACGTAAGGTCTCGATCACCATGAAGCTCGGGAGTCATGGGCGCAGGACCGAAAAGGTTCTACAAACATGCAAAGAGAGACTAACTACAACAAAAGCCACCAGAAAGCGGAAAATGGACTTCAATCATAAAGGATTTTTACTGATTTCATTGGACCACTCCCTAGGAATTCTATTGAAGTCAAAATCACCGACCGAAGCTGCGTTGGCCTTAAAAACGAAGAATTTCTCTCTCCATCGCTCATCTCTATTGGGGATACCACCAACGACCGAGGAGACAATACGTGAGGAAACAATTGCTTCAACTCCGTGAGACCAAACTTGAGACCTTCCTCTCTAACTCGAATCCAAGAGGTTAAGAAATAACAAAAGAAATTGGGAATCATTTGAGCGAAAGCCAATCCGAATTCCGCCAACGCTTCCAAAATGAGGAAGAGGAAATGACAGACCACCATTCTTGAAATGCGACATGTAGGCTCCACAGTATCTGGGCCTTACGGTCTCGGGAGTTTCGCCGTCGGGGAGAGAAATTTTGACGGCGTAATCGACACCCCAGAGTTCATAGATATCATTTATATCATTTCCCACAAGGATTTTCGGGAGATGAGGGGTGAACCTTTTGTTTGCCATAAGTTTAAAACGAAAAAGAATCAGAAAAGAATGTGATAAAGAAGGAGATGGAATTGTTGTGTTAAAGAGGACGATACACTCAACAAGAAACATATATGCATATAAGCAAAAATATGGTTCCCAGAGAAGTTAATCATAACCAACCACGAACAATCGATTTTTAGCCACACGATTCCAAAAGTGGCCGACAATTCAAATCAAGCCGAAGCACATGATGTCCCACTTCCCGAAAACTGTGACGACGTCGGAGAGTCCATAATTATTTTCCAGCCTTTCGATTTACCAATAAACCAATAGGGCTGGGGGACAAATGTTGGACCCAATATTGGTCAGTATTTCGAATTGGCCAAAATTGGTATGGGCCATTCAATCCGGAGCAAACAGGAGGCCCATGACGAATTTGCTAGCCCGAGACGGTGAGATCGATATCCGGAGATCGAGGGAGTGGTTACGAAGATCATGGAGCAAGGCGACTATAAGAGAAAATCAAAGATCAAGTAGAAAGACACGTGAAAAAACCCTAGAGAGAGCACACAATAGATATCGACCTCGTTTTACTTCGTTTTAGATCTTACTTTGATCGACCTCATTTGTAGTTTCAGATCTCACTTTATTTATTGTAATCAATCTCTTTAATAAACAAAAGTCCATTTTCGTCAACTGTTTTCCGATTATATCATTGTGTTCTAAGGATATAGTTGCCCACATCATTTTCATTCCTCAGTTTACATCAAAAACACTATCAAACTAGCTTTTGATCCGCACGCCCGCGCATGTGTATTTTGGATGTAATTATATGTTTTTCCTAGTTTTTAAAACATTCATGTAATTGTTTCATACGTTCATGTGTTCTGACATAAATGTATCGTGTTTATTCGGTTTATTATACATTTATAAATTATTAGGGTTTATTGTTCTTATATTGTATTTTTTCTTTTGTTTGGTAAACTAAACATAATGTGTATAAAATTTGAGCATGTATTGCATGTTTATTAGTATAATTAAATAAGAAAAATATAATAAAAATAAAAATATTGTGTTAAAAAGAAATTTCTATAATTACTTATATCAACAAATTGGAAAATGTAATATGATTATTTTGTTTATATAGCATTAAAATAGATAGAAACAATAAAACCAATTGAAAAATAAGTCTAAAAATATAATATATATATAGTGATTATATTAACAAAGCCTAATTATATGAATTGATCGGGCTTTTTTGCTATGATATACAAATGAGTATTAATTTGTAATCCAGATATTAGTAGGACTTCAAATACAAAGAAAAGCCCATGTTATTTTTATTTCTTCCGAAAAAAAAAACAGAATAACGACAGGCGTCGTGTCTTTTTACTTTCCCCTTTTCCCCTTTAACATCGGTATCTCCAAAGTTCAGTCGAAGGCCATGATTTCATGTTCAAAGGATCATCATTTAAACGCCTCTGATTCTTTCAGTAAAAGTATTACAGAAGATAGATGTACTGATTATTGTGAAGATCATAGCATGAGAAGGTTTCTCCCTATCTACTGATGTACTGATTTGTTTCGATTATTTTTCCTAATCTATATTCTGTTTTCTGATTTTCTAAAGACGAAGTCATGGCTAGAATATGAAAATCCTTCTCTCTGATTTCTAGAGCCATCATGAAGAAAACACCTCGTTGAAGTTACCAATGGGCATATCACTTGGAGAATAGATGATTATATATATATATAGTTGTGATGGAAAATGGGATCGCGTTAGATTAAACCATAATAATTAGATAGTAGATTATGGTAGTTATAACTTAAATGCAGAATCAATGGCAAAATCTTTGTAAAATTATTTAATGTACATTGATTATTTAGTATATAATAGGGAAAAGAGAATATTCGATATTTAGAAATAAGCATTACTTGGTTGGCAATTTATTTTAAACCATTCGCAAGTTATTGATATCTTTTATAAATGCTCACTGCGTACAGTTAGGAAAAAGATATTCTTTGTTGATCTGTTTATTAATTATCGGAAAAGTAAGAGTAGATTTAAGAATGTTTTGTATTATGGAAGGAAAAATAATAATTAGGTACGATTTTGGTTTGATAAACAATAAAAAAATATTTGACTTTGGAAACCAAAATCTAAACCATAAAACAATACCTTTATAAAATTTTCGGATTCAATTTTGGTTTGACAAAATGTTTCGTAGACATAGGGTACTCATATTCAAATTTGGTTGAGAATGATCATTTATAATTTTGTAATGCCGGTATGTGTATGTAATAGATTAGATTATACCATGCATATATGTAATAGAAAACGCAAATATAATAGTGTAGATACGTTTTCATTTCATATTTTGTAAAAATATGTTAAACCGATTGGTCTGCAAGATTTGCTATGTTCGGTTTGTAAAATACTTTATTTAACAAAATTTTGGGCCACTTACCAATTGTAAGCCCAAAACTTGGGTCCGAATGTCAACGATTTTTTCTTAAAAAAAAAAAAGAAAAAGACATAGTTTAGATAGTAGGGGCATATGAATATAATATTTGTGCAACTTTAAAGGCAAATTCCTTTGTGTACTTCTGCCTTAATAGTTTAGATATCTTAGTATAGATTTTAGGATCTACAATATACATAGTTGAAGTTGACTTGGTACATAGCCAAATATTATTATTTGAATAGAATATTTACATACAATCACATATTATGTATTAGGTTTCACTAGTTATAAGAGCTTGGCGTAGTGGTCAACTCAAAATTTCAAATAATCAAAATTTAAATTAATTAATTTTCTTTCCATCTATTCTTTTGCTGAATTTTGTGGCTGTATAAAATGAAAATAGTTATGCTAATTTATAAATTACAGCGAAATTCTTATTTATACGTTATTGTTACATATGTGTTTATGTTAAGTGTATTGATTATATAATTGAATTTTGATACTATTCACATAATTGTTGTAAAGTTAATTGGTTTTATTGTTTGTTAAGAAAAGTATGTATGTAATTTTTAGTGCAAATTTTGGGATACCAATTTGTGAATATCTTATGCATTAGTCCGATACTATTTCACAATATGGCTCTATATCCTAATTACTCAGTATATAAATAAGATGTTTTGCACACATCTCCTCATCACAGTCATTCCTCCCAAACAATCAAAACCCTTTCTCGCAATCAAAAAACTAATGAAACATTGGAAGGGTTGTGGTGACTTTTTTCATATAATCTCATTTTTATTATTTGAGGAGCATTTTTATTAATTAACCTCAATCTAATGTGTGATTAACAAAATTTTCACTACTTGTATGTCATCATAAGAGCTCTACTCACACTTTTTTTTTTAATTTTTCATTTGCCTAGATAGATTACATGTAATGTCATCTAATCTATTAATTTAGGGATTATCTACTATTTGAAGTTCTCATTTAAATTTTGGACTCTTTCATAGTTGTTGCTAGAATATATCATGCCTTCTATACAATGCAACCTACCAACTTAAATTAAACCAAATCTTAACCAACATAGATTAGTTAAACCTAACCAATAACACTTTTATAATATTTTTGGTTAATCTCTTAATATAATTAGATCATACAAAACTGAACCACTCTTAAATCAACGAGTTCCATATCATTCCAGACATAAGAGAAAAAATATCCGACTCATTTACAACGTAAGCATACAAAGACCGTGTATGCTTATGCTCATTGATCTTCCAAAAAACAAATAATTGTGGCATAGACCAACATAGACTCATGTTCGTATCACTAACTTTACTTCCATTTATATCACCTACATCATATCACAACATACACAGTTATGCAAGAACATGATTTTTTTTTGTTCAAACAACCAAATAATGGTGGCATATGGTCAGTAGATTTTTTAAATATATTTTTTTATATATTACATTTTACGAGACTATGTGTATAAGTTTTTTTTTTTGAAAAAGGGCATAACTATTTGTATAAGTTAAAAGGTAAAAAGTTTGACAAGGCAAATTATTATACTAAAAATGAAAGAAGATTAAATACAAACTAATAACAAGTACAACACAAATTATAACACTATTAAATTTATATATATTTAATAAAATATTATATATATGTCTAATATGTATATATTATATAAATATTACACAAAATATATATAATATTATATACACATATTATATATACCATATATTATTAATTGAAATTTGACAAATCAATTTCTGCCTTTAGGGCGGGTCCTAATCTAGTTGGACATTGAAACTGGATTGTGATTATAGTATATGTTTTTCACATTTATCGTTAGATGTTTAAGTGGTTTTCTCAATCAAACTGATGGCTGTTTGATTCTGTGCCATCTATATCTAATAATTTTTAAAAGCCTAAACTTAAGTAACAATATCTTTATTTACCTAAATGGCGTATCCACAATCAAGTAACAATATCTCTTTTCATGTTATTTTCCAAACTTATTATATCTATTTTCTTACTTTTATCCTTTTCATGACATTTTCAAAACTTATTATTTCTATTTTATGAAAATAATATTCATGAAGATAATGTTATCAAAATTTTTGTTAATCTTTGTATAAAAACACATTGTTCTTTTTTTGTTAGTTGGGTTTTTGGTCAGCACAATAATTTGTCTAAAGTTATATAATTCAAGTAAATATAATAAAAATATATATATAATCTTATTATATATGAAAAAATTTATATAATGACCGTAACTAAATAGGAAATCAATATGTAAATTTAAATAAATGGGGGATTTGATGGCCTCTATTAATATCAAATCCAATGATATTTTTTTCTATATTTGTTTAATTCCTTTTGCTAATTTAATGTGTGACCGTAATATATGAGAATTTAGTTTTTATATGAGTCGATGTAATCTATTTGATTGCTCAATTACTGTGGCCTAGACCAAAAAGTAGGAAAGTTGACGTTTGACCGTAATATATGAGAACTGCTATACGCTTTCCTCATAATGCAGTCTGGTTTAAGTTAATACTAGATCATGACCCGCTCGACCGAGCGGGAGTCAACTTTTTTTATCTTTGTTTTTACTAAATGTTATACATGATCGTAAATGTTTAATTAGTAAATTTTGATTTTTAAACTTTATGATTACGTAAAGTAGATTTTTCTAGATTTTTTAAAATATATAGTGCTATATATTTTGTATTTTCAACATTTATCATACAAAACTTACATTGGAGTATTATTTATATGAAAATATGTGTAACATAATATTTTTATATATTATATAAACATATGCGCACCCGCACAGGTTTTATTTTTAAAATGTATTCTATATTGTTTAGTTTTATGTAGTATTGAGTTTGTATAATTCAATTTTGTGTTTAAAGAACAATATCAAAACTGTCATTCGTATGTAAAAATAACACTTTGCAAGCGCAAGTTGTGTCTTTTTATTGTAACATAAAATTTTATAGAAAACTTATGTTTTTTGTACATTACGAATTTAATTTTTTAAAATAATTATTACGTAATTTCAAAGTGAATTTTATCTCTGAGGTCTAATATATTTTGTGTGTAATGGTTCAAAGCATTTTTGATATATATTATATTTCAGTTTTGTTTGTTTTTAGTATTATTGTATAAGTATAATACTATACAATATTACTATATTCTATACAATATATGAAGTTATGTGTTATTTGTTTTAGAAAGTAAATTGGCCCAACGTAGTTATAAGAATAGTCATATCTTTATGTATGTGTCTATGACTTATCTACATAATGTTATTCGTACTAATAAAATCAATATGGCCAATGAAAGTATATTGATCAATTTAAAATGAATTGTATAGGGTAATTATAGAATGATTAATATTTTTAATATTCTTAGTATATATCTTATTTAAATCGACATGTAATAAATGTAAAAATCATATATGGAATATGGACAAAAAGAAGAACTGTATTTAAGGGAATACATCAATAAAAAGTTAGACTATGTTACGTATTATATATAAAGAATAAGACATTTAATTTAAATATATGAGGTCCACCTTTAAAAATCCACCTAGAAAAAGTTGCAATGTTCCTGTTTTAGTAAGATAGATAGGAAAGTTACTACTATAATTTATTTAAATTCTCATGATCAATTGAAAATTAATAACAAAATTTTAGGGATTTTTTGCCATGAATATTGCGATGTAATCTATTTGATTGACTTAAATATTGTGGCCTATGAAAAATTGACTCATTTAGTTAGTTTTCATATATGCTGAAATAATATACTTTTCATTGATTACAGTAACGTCCTCATTAAGTGTGTCACTAATTAAGCATTTTTCATGTTTTTCAAGATTTATGGAAGTCTACGGATGCAATTATTGTTCTCTGTGTTTTGCAGTTTTGGAAATTAATTGGGGAGTAGGTACTGTACTATTATTTTTCTGCGGACATTACTTTTTTTATCATGATAAAACCGATTGAAGAATGTGACTAACATTGGGTTTTCCAAAATTATGTTTGAGCCCAATAATGTTCCAGAAATCGATACTTTCCGAAATAAGTATATAATATCGTTTAGTGAGTTTGTTAAATAATTGTGTTTATTTTGGTAAGCTGATATTCTTTGTTATTTCTCTTTATAGGATTGTAAACGAGGAGTTCTGAATACACTTTTCACAGTAATTGTGTTTTTATCAGTTTTTATTTGTTTGTTTCATATTCTATTATTCTATTGCTTATTTTTTGTATTATATTATATTCATAATTTATATTATGAATTTAAAAATTCTATTACCTATTTTTTGTTTTATCTTAAATTCGTAACTAATTTTACACAAGTCTTTGCTTACTCTTATAGATTAATTCCATAAAATACACTTCAATTACACCTAACCAATTATACAAGTTTTTTTTTTTAAAATCGAAGTTTACATTATATAAACATGCACAATTGCATTCAATATTTTGTTATATAACATGTTGTATTCGTGACAATAACTTTTAGCTTTCTAATATATGTAGATTAAAAGTTATAATCTATTTTAATTCATTCACTCCGCGTAAGGTGTGGGTTACCACCTAGTACATAGTATATGTAAAGAATTCGAACATGACTTCGTGGCTACAACCATTAAGGCTTGATGCATAAGAATTTTATAGAATTCGAACATGACTTAGTGGCTATAATCATTAAGGCTTGATTCATAAGAATTCTAGGATATAGGTCAAAAAGAAGTAAAGAGGATTTGGTGGCTAAAACAATTAAAGCTAGATTCATGGAAGCCTATCCAATCTCGGTCAATGATAGCCTGCAAGGGAAGGAGACTTTGACTGAACGAGAAGTGAGAAGAGAGAGAGGAAAGGAACTTATTTTTACCTGCAGGTCCAAATACGTGTTTGAGAATCCTTGCATCCTGTCATCGATACTCCCAAGGTAAAACCTACACTTTTATTTATGCAAGATATGAGGTTGGTAGAGGAGATTCTCTGACAGGATTTGCTAAGTTGTTGACTAGGTCAATTTGGTTGCTAAACTAAGATATGGTATGTGCTTCTGAAATTAGAACTTCGTAGATGTGGATTGCAATATTGTATAGCTGATGATTCTAAGATTTTAAAATTTTGCGAGTTCTTGCTGTTTTCAAACCTCCTTGAGAGAGACTGCATTTTTGTTTTGCTTAAGGACAAGCAAAAGGGTAAGTGTGGGGGAGTTGATATACCATGGATTTTACCCACTTTTAGCCATGGTATATAAGTGATTTAATATCTAACTATTATGTTTTAGAGTCTATTTAGAAATATTTACAGGTTCAGGAGTGATATGGAAGAAATTGATGTTTTTGGAGCATTTTGGAGATAAAAGGAGAATTCACCCGAGCTGACAATCGAACCAGACCGGAGGTCGATGATTAGAGATAATAAAGAAACCCAATTTGGTTCCAGCCGACAAAAAGCCCAAGACTTCACCAAACTACAGGATTAACCCTACGAGTTTTTAACCTAATATATATAGCTTTCCCAATTTTTTGAGGCAAAATTTGCTTTCTTATTTTCTAGTTTCATACCTAAAGTTTTAGTAGTTTGAAGAGAAGATCCAAGACTCCTTTAGAAATTTGTGATTGGAACTCCAGTTTTATTTACTATTCTATTTATGCAATTTATTCAGACTATGATTATGCTTTCTTTGATTATGTCTTAGTAATCTACTTGTTAGGTTTAGGGTTTAAATAGGTTATGAAGGATTATCCCCAACTATAGAATTTCTAAGTTGTGATATTCATCAATAGGATGTTCTTAATGCTTGTGTTCTAGAATAGCTAAATAGAACCTTGACCTTAGAATAGGCATAAGCATTAGCTTGGTCTTATCTCTGAATAGATCCTCATTGAATTAGGAATTTCTAGAAACAAGTGATAAATGATCTAGGAACCCTAGTGCGTAGTTTATAACCCGCACGTAAAACCTGCTAGAAACGCGTCGTTCGATATTCCTATAGAATAATCGACCGACGGAAAAATGTGTATCGATCGATATTCCTATACAATCATGGATCAAAAAACGGAAGTTCAGATCATTAGATCTAGACAATAGACAAATATAGACATGCGGTAGCTGATTGATTTGTTCTCTAAGTTGAGCTCTTTAATATCTTGCAAGCAACTATTTAGCATCTATAGCATTATAATCCTGATTTTCTGAATAGAAACTCTAAGTCTAGATATTTCCAGTTAAGTTTCAAAACCTCAATCAAACCAACCGAGAGCCTACCTTGCTCAAAACCTGCAATTTAAGTTTAAACCTAATCAACTTAGTTAATCACTCTGATTAGATCTTTTGTGTTCCCTAGTTCCCTTTGAATTTGTCCCTAAGTACTACAACTGAACATCTTATTTGAGAGAGTATTTCACTCTTTAGGTTAATTTGAGTGAGATCAACTGTGAACTCTGATTGTAATTACTCCTCTGGCCATTGCCATAAAAGATCATGTTTCCACTCTGATTCCCAGACCTTTGATTCTGAAAACCACTCACAAAGTTCATATCCTCTTCTTCTCCTTCTTTGTCGGCATTGAGAGCTACATCTTCAATCTCTGCGAAACTGAATTGCTTCATGAGATGTTTATGAACTCCTTTCCAGATTTGCCTTAACTCATCCATCTGCTCATTTCCCAAGCTTGCAGCCAATTTCCTCCTCTCGAAGTCATTGTTCTTGGTACGATTGGTAGATTCCAAGTTCTCAATAAGTCTCATAGCCTCATATGGATTCATGCTGTTGAAGTTTCCCTCACTAACAGTGTCTAGAACCATCTGGTATGCCAAAGTGATGCCTCTGAAGAAAGTGCTAAGAAGTTGCACCTCATTGAATCTATGGTGTGGACAGTCTCTCTGATATGACTTGAATCTGATCCAGGAGCTTCTGAAATATTTTTCAGGCTCTTGTGTGAATGTAGCAATCTTGCTCCTCAAGTCTTCAAGGCGTGCTTAATCAAAGAAGTTACTCAAGAATGCATTTTTTATGTCAGTCCAGGATTTAAGAGATCCCCGGTGGTAACTACTTAAGCTAGCTAGTGCGAAGCATCTCCAAAATTTGAATACTTGAAGAGCTTGCAAAGAAGATAATCTTCAGCGACTCCATTCGCTTTGATAACAGAAACCAACCTCGAACCGCTTCAGATGGTCCATAGGATGCTCATGTGGAAAACACGTCTATCCCACTATGTAAAGTATGCAGGCTTCAGATCAAAATTGTTCCTCCAGAAATCATTGGGACGAATAGTAGATCTATTGGCGTAGTATTCATTTGGACGGTTGCAGTCAGCCAAAGTTCCGGGTCGAGCGGCTTAAACATGCTCCTCAGCTACAGCCTGAGCATTGGCCGCGGCTTTCTCAGTATTATTAGCTTGTGGAATATCTACTTCAGGATCATGGATTACAGCTTCCCATCATCTCATCTCTGACTTGCTGCATTACGCAAATGACCCTCCTAGTCATGCAGGTCTCCATTCTCATCATGTATAAGAACTAGAGTCGCAACCATGTCTACTAATGGGTTAGTGTCGATTGATGTTCGTTGAGAGTATTGTTCGTTGCTGACAAGTATCGGTCGATGAAGTTGGATTGTTGACGATGATGCGGCATGTCTCTCTTTACGGATTGAACGTTCCAAACATGCTGGTTCTGAGAATAACAATGATTTTTCCTTGTTGATTTTCGTATTGCTGGGCATGCACCTACTTCTGGTACTGCTGGGCATCCACCTGCTTTTGGTATTGCTGGGCATGCACATGGAAAATCAAGAAAACAAATTTGTCAGTAAATTAAAACGGAAAATAACCTAGAATAAATCAAAAAATTTGAGTCTAATGGCGATCTAATGCTCCCCGATGATAGTGCTCAAATTACACAGTAGAGCTCAATCTCGCAAATAAGAGGTACATCTGTAGTACTTAGGGATCGAATCGAGGAGCTAGGGAACCAATTAAATATAATATACTAACCAATCCGAGGTGAAGTTGGTTTTTATGATAGAAATGTAAATAGCAATTCCTAAAATGAGCAAGGTAGTTGCTCTAACTAACAATATGATGGGATGTTTAAATGTGATAAAGAGTTCTAGACTTAAGGCTTTTATTCAGGAATGGAGATTATAATGTCTATAAATGCCTAACAAGTTGCTTGCATGATATATTAGAACTCAGTCGCTTAATCTCAGTGATGTCTCACTGGTTAAATAATCTAGATCTCTGGCCTCAACTGTCGTACGTTGACACAGAAAAAGAATCGATCGATAATCCTTTATAGATATCGATCGATACACAGCGAGCGCTCGGCGATCGATTCACCTGTCGGGATATCGATCGACGGCTTCTAGATATGCCTAGGCGCGAGCCGATAATGAACACTAGATCTCAAGGAGGGCGGTTAGCTCTTCTCCAGAAGATACTAGTTCAAATAGATAATTCAAGATTATTAGAGATCCTAGTGATCTATATTCTAGTTAGCAACTCTAGAACAAGCTTAGGGTGCAATCTATTTGATGAATATCACAACTTAGCAAGTATAGTTTGGGGCTAATCCCACAAACCTATTTAAACCCTAGATCTAACAAGCAGACTACTCAGACATAGCTAAGCAATTCATGACAATAGATAGATGAAAGAATTGCATAGATGAAATAAAGTAGAAATACAAAAGGAGATGAAAAATCTCTCCAATCTCTCAAAACAAGTAAAACTCTAGTCTCTCTCTCACACTCTCTGCTTTGCCTCTCAGGACTTGTGTTTCTTAGACTCTTCAAAGCTTGCCGTCAAAAACACTTAGCAGGAATATTTAAGCATTTCCATTAGGTTAAAAACTCGCTAGAGGCAATCTCGTAATTTGGTGAAGTCTTGGTGAAGTAGTCGACTAAACCATTTCGTCCTCGATATCGATCGACAACACTGATGTGTATCGATCGATTATAATCTTCTAGTACGCGGATCTTCTCAGCTACATCGATCGACAACTCTGGGTGAGTATCGATCGATTCTTATCGCAATGTTGACTTCCGACTTGGTCTTGAATGGTCAACTCGGGTATATCATCTCTTGTACTCCAAAATGCTCCAAAAACATCACTTTCTCACAAAATGCTCCTGAACCTGAAAACATACCTAACAGACTAGAAAACAGATTAAATATATAATAAAACACTAGTATACCATGGTTAAAAATGGGTAAAATCCATGGTATATCACCCGACAATTGTTAGTGCTCAAATTACCCTATAGAGCTTACTCTCTCAAATAAGAGGTACATATGTAGTACTTAGGGATCGAATCACGAGGAGCTAGGGAATCAATTAAATCTAATCAATTAATCAATCCTAGGTGAAGTTGGTTTTAATGATGAAATGTAAATGACAATTCCGAAAGTGAGTAAGGTAGTTACTCTAACTAATAATAATGATGGTTGTTTAAATGATAATGAAGAGTACTAGACTTAGGGCTTTTATTCAGGAATGGAGATTATAATAGTTATAAATGCCTAACAAGTTGTTTGCATGATACTATAGAACTCAGTCGCTTAACTCTCAGTGATGTCTCACTGGTTAAATAATCTAGATCCCTGGCCTCAACTGTCGTCTGTTGACCAGAAAAAGAGTCGATCGATATCCTTTAGAGATATCGAGCGATACACCTTTCGCAGCGCCGATCGATTCACCTGTCGGGATATCGATTGACGGCTTCTAGATATGCCTAGGCGCGAGCCGATAATGAACACTAGGTCTAAAGGAGGGCGGTTAGCTCTTTTCCAAGGAGACAACTAATTCAAACAGATAATTCAAGATATCAAAGATCCTAGTGATCTATGTTCTAGTTAGCTACTCTAGAACAAGCTTAGGGTGCAATCTATTTGATGAATATCACAACTTAGCAATTATAGTTTGGGGCTAATCCCACAAACCAATTTAAACCCTAGATATAACAAGTAGACTACTCAGACATAGCTAAGCAATTCATAATATAAGATAGATAAAATAATTGCATAGATAGGGAATAGAAAACAAATGGAGTTCACAAATCTCTCGATGATCTCTCCAATCTCTCAAAACATATAAAACTCTAGTCTCTCTCTCACACTCTCTGCTTTGCCTCTCAAGACTTGCTTTTCTTAGACTCTTCAAAGCTTGCCGTCAAAAACACTTAGCAGGAATATTTAAGCATTTCCATTAGGTTAAAAACTCGTCAGGGGCAATCTCGTAATTTGGTGAAGTCTTGGTGAAGTAGTCGGCTAAACCATTTTGTCCTCGATATCGATCGACAACACTAGATGTGTATCGATCGATTATAATCTTCTAGTACGCGGATCTTCTCAGTTACATCGATCGACAACTCTGGTTGAGGATCGATCGATTCTTATCACAATGTTGATTTCCGACTTGGTCTTGAATGGTCAACTCGGGTGTATTATCTTTTGTACTCCAAAATGCTCCAAAAGCATCACTTTATCACGAAGCGTTCCTGAACCTGAAAACATACTTAACAGGCTAGAAAACACATCATTTATATAATAAAATACTACTATACCATGGTAGAAAATTGGTGAAATCCATGGTATATCAACTCCCCCAGACTTACTCCTTTGCTTGTCCTCAAGCAAAAACCAGTAGTCTTTGGAAAAGGTTTGAAAACAGTAGGGACTCAAAGATTCAAAATATTGAGGTCATCACTCTATGGGTTCGCAAATCATATCTAAACATCCTAATCACATAAGTTCATTATGCCTTATCCTAGCTTAGCAACCAAATTCATCTAGTCCACAACTTAGCAAATCTTATCTGACATTCCCTCTACTAACCTCATTTCTTAACATAAAATAAAAGTGCAGGCTTTACCTTGGGAGTATCGATCAAAAGACACATGGATTCAACTCAAACAAGTATCTAAACACACAGGTAGTCTTCTCTGATCCCTTTCTCCCCTCATCTCTCTTCTTTGAATCTCTTATTAGTTTCAATTTCATCAGGCTTCGATGCCACAAAGGTCATCTAGTCTATCTCATTGACATTTGCATTTGTAACTCATACATTTTGACAAAGTGTAGCGAATACTGGGGTCTCAGGTAATTTACCTATCCCTCGTTTCCACAATGTGTGATCATTCCTGAGATTTAGAATACTGGGGTCGCAGGAGACACTCCTACCCCTCTGCCTCCCAAAAAATCATTTCAATCTTTTATAACAATAAACTTAGATCTTTGAGATGCCGAAGAGAGAGAAAGAAGAGAATCAGAAACATACAAACTTTTTACCTTCTAGACTTGTAAAAGGATTCCGATCCAGTAATTACCAAACCCCAAGACAAGCAAATAAAGTCAGTATTAGTGTTGGAGGTCAGCTTTGGTTCCTTCAAACAATCTCAGCTAGTGTATATAGGTAACATATTGATCCACTTTAGCATCTTTAGTACTATCTGCAATCAGTAAATCTAGAATGGTGCTAAAGAGTGGTTAGATAATCAAGTATAAATCTATATCAATGTCCCTTTTTAGTACTTATGTGCAAAATAATTTGAAAACATTTTTAATAAAAAAAAAACAAAATAAAAACACATATTAGTAAACTCCCCGCCAGACTTAAATTACACTGTTCCAGTGTAATACAGCCGGAGTGAATAAATAAATCATAAGAACTTAATGTAACAAGATAGAACGACTAAACCTGACCGCAATTAGCGTCGATCGATACATAAAGCTATACGTCGATCATTAGTAATGGTCGTGTGGTGTCGAGCGATGTGAATGGAATGTGTCGGTCGACGGAATCATCATTCTACTTGGATCTTTAAAAATCTGAAAAATTAAATGCGAAAAATAAAAGTAAAAATGTAAAAATAACTTAAAAGAAAATAAATGAAAACCTAATAGTGGGTTGCCTCCCACTCAGCGCTTTGTTATATTCATTTAGCTTGACTTTGGTGGGTGTGTGACTCAGTTGTGGTAGGAGCAGTTGCTTGCTGGTGGGTAAATGTCTCCTTCATCTTTGGATTCAGTAGCAGTGAAACTTCTTGTGGCATCATCTGGTCTAGTCCATCTTTGATGCATATGTGCTAAATCTGCTTTGATGACTTGTAGTCTTCTGTCTAAATCTTCCATGTCGAATTGATGTTGGTAGAAATCAATTGTTGAATGCTCAGACATTTGTAATGTGTCATGCTGGTCATGAGTTTGCTGATCTCGGTCTGCCAAGGACTCGGTGTCGATCGACGCCACAACGTGTGCGTCAGTCGTTGCGATGGGAGTTCTGTCGGTCGATCCAGTGGTAACTGTGTCGATCGATTCTGAAAGCTGTCCTTGGTACTGCATAGCACATATCTCATTCTTCAGTTGACGAGTAGCTCTGCATAGGCTGTTCACTCTTTCATTGAGAGTGTCGTCGATGTCATCCTTCTTCCGTTGAGTCTCTCCTCCATACATTCATAGCCTCGTAAAGCTCATGTTTGATCTGATCAACTTCTGCTGCTGAGCATGCTGTCTGCGCTGGTGGTTGCTCGATGTCGATCGATATAGGTCTGAGCCTGTCGATCGATGTCGCGTTTCTGTCACGAAGACCAAGATGGTCATGAACTATGCCAATGTCTTGTTGCTATTCGTTCAACTGTTGTGACAGTATATCCAGGTATCGCATGATAGGTGAACTGAAGTGATTGTGCCTTTCCTCGTATGACTTCATCCTATCTTCCATTGCTGTGAACCTTGTGTTGATCGATGGTGAAGAAGTTGTGTCGATCGACGGAACAGTAGCTTTCTGAGCCTGACCTTTCTCGCGAATTGTTGCCAACTCATTCTGTAGAAGATCAATCCTCTTGCTTAACCATTCGACATTGTTGTTGAGAGGGATGTAGACGTCTCCAATCCGTGTATTTATGTAAGCAATCTCCCATTCATCTCGTTTAGGTGATGAACATTCTGGTTGGTCTGTAGTCTTGCCGATGTCGATCGATGGTGCGTGTGCTGTGTCGATCGATACTGGTGGCGTAGCTTCCTTTTCACGCATGGTTCTAATTCTTTCAATCTCCATTCTTAGCAATTCCATATCACTTTGGAGAGCTTCATAGCTGCTAACCAAAGGCTGGAAAGTATCTTCCACCAATGTGCGCAAGTCCGCCTCAAGGTGTGCATGAGCTCTCCATACATCAGTCACCATATCATTTATCTCCTCTCTGCTGTAGGGTATTGGTGCTGGTCTGTATGCATGGTAAGGGTGTGCATGGTCTGGAAGGCGTAAGCAATTCTTCTGAAAAAGATATGCTCTCTCCAGGATTCTCCTTATGTGCTCCTTGGTGACAGGGATGATTTCACCATCAACTCCTCTAGCATGTCCAAACTCATCTCTGTGGACACCAAATTCATCCTTCTCTTCCCATTTGAATCTTCTGGATCTGTTGGAATCAAAGGAACGTCGTCCATGTTAGGGTATTTTTGTGTAGGATCGTTTTAGTACTACTGAACACTAGAAGATTCGTATGACAGAGTTAGAAATCGAGGGCAAAGAGATGTTATTGAGTATAATGATTGGGACTACAACGTATTGGTGTATAAACCCTAGTTCTAGTCGCCTAAACTCTAATCTCTTAGCCTCCAAAAGTCGATCCCTTATTCTAGGGTTTGGGCTCCCCTTTTATAGTTGTAGATGTCGGCTTCAAGTAATAGAACTCTTCCATAATCGGAAAAATGGAAGTTTCCCCTTAGGCGGAAAACTTCTATTTTGCATGAAGGGGTTGGTCCGATCAAGGGGGTTGGACCTAAGGCAGGGGTCAGTCCCTGGTTTCTGCTTGAGCAAGGGTCCGGAAGTCGAGGACCTATCTGGAAGCTGGAGAAAACTTATGTGTGGATATTTTTCCCCAACAGTCCAAACTCCAAACGTCTGTCGGTCGATCTGACTCTTGCGCTGTCGATCGATCTGGGTAACTCGCTGTCGATCGATTGTGATGAAACGATATCGATCGATGGTGAACTCCTAGGTTGACCGAAACTTTGAGGAATTGTATCCTCCCTCATGGTGACGTGGTGGTTGTCTTGGATGTGAGCTAGGATGTCTGGATGGCCACGTTGCTGTGTGGACAGGTTTTCTGGTCCATTGGCAACTTGAAGGATGTCTGCTATGTCTTCTCTGGATATGTGCAAAACTCTTCCATCCATTGCTCTTGCAAAGCCATATGTGTCCCTGAAAATACGAAATTCATCAGGTGTTAGTGAAACATTCCTGATATCATATGAATTATAAAATCGAGATTGAGCTCTGGTAAAGGGATCGATCGATGGTGCAGTGGTAGTGGCGATCGATGGTGATCGTCTAGCTGCAGGGTTGGATCGATTGTTCTTGATGTTGCAGTCCTCCATGATGATGTTGCTAGTTGCTGGAAGCTGCTGGGTATAAGTTGTTAAAGTTTGAATTTTCGTGGCTGATGTTGACAACTTTATATACCCATCTGTTGCCCTAATCGGTGAAATTCTGATTTTGTCCTTTAAGTCGTCTGGGTCAATATCGATCAATGTGATACTGGTGATGTCGATCGATGAACGATGTCGTTTTGCTGGGTGAAGTAGATAATCGATAGATGGTGGACGGTGGATGTCGATCGATTTGGGAAAACGGTTTGCAAATCTATCATTCTCCATGTAGTTTTCCCAAGCTCTTTCTTCCCAATAATCTTCATCAAATTCTTCAATGTGGTTTCCACTGTGAGAAGATCTTGCTGTATCTACTGCAAAACTCTCATGAAATCTGCTATCTGCCCAACTTCTTACTGAGTAATCATCTTCTTTGCTGTTGGTTTGGATGGTGAAATTTGGGTAGCAATGATCTGGTAAATCGAGTTCATCATCTGGCGTACCTCTGTCGATCGATAATCCATGGTTGGTTTCGATCTCTTCTGACTCGCTGGTGTCTATCGATGATGTATAGAGGTTGTCGATCGATTCCGAGTACTCTGTCTCGTACTCTACTTCACAATGACAAACTGCAATGATACCAAGATCATCTTCTTTTTCCACGGTTTTGGCGGGTGTTTGCCAAGTTTGACAGGGTCGTAGTGGATATCTGGATCAATCATGGTCAAGCACATCCTGTTGGTGTTCATGTCACATATAGCTCCTACTGTAGCCATAAATGCTCTTCCAAGTAAAAGGGAAGAGTTCCAAATTAACTTGATGTCTAGGACATGAAAATCCACAGGGACAATTGCATTACCAATCTGCACTTCCAGTTCTCTGATCAAGCCTCCATAATTTTTCTGAGTGTAGTCCACAAATGTGAAGATCTCTGGTGAAGTCTCTACTTACAGACCCAGATGGTCTTCCATAACCTTTGGTAATATGCTGACTAATGAACCAGTGTCACATAGTGCATGAGGAAACTCAATCCTTATACTACACAGGGTATTGCAAACTTCCCAGGATCACTCTTCTTCTTCAATCTGATCCTTTTCCTCATATCTTCTCTGACATTGCCAAACATTCTCCTAATGTCATTTTCAGTCTCACTTGTTTCTCTGAAGAACATCCACAATCTACTTGTGAAGTAAACCTCCTCAAAGGGTTTCTCTAGTGGGATTCTGATAACACTCTTAGTGAAACCATCAATCTCCTTCTCATAATCTTCCCTCTTAAGGTTCTTAGGAGTTTTCTCCTTCCTACTCCTTAACCTTCTTCCTTCAGTTTCTTCTAATGTTTGTGTAGTGTCTGAAGGGTTACTAGTAGTCTCTACAGGGTTAGCTTGTGGTTTCGGTGTGGGTCAGAGTGCATTGATTCGGGTGCATGTCGATCGATAGGAAGGGTAAAGCGTCGATCGATGCGTGTCTCATCTTTGTGTCGATCGATGAGTGGTTCGTCTCGTCGGTCGATATCTTCGTAGGTGGGGGTGGGTGGATGAGGATGCGAAGACGTGAATTCAGAATGTCAAGATCCTAATCGCGTTACAATCTGCAGTCGTATCTGGAAATGACATCGTCGATGTCGATCTATGTGGACTAGTTGGTGTCGATCAAAACCAATGTGATCCTCCGAAACTTAGTGAACTTTCCACCTCAAAGTCTCCTTTTTGTAGCTTCTCATGCTTCACAACTTACCAGAAATCATCATCTATAATGGCATTCACGTGGTGGTTCATGCTTCCTTCTCCTACTTCCTTAGAAGTTCCAATTCTTCTGATAGAGTCTTCAGTTTGGACAATTTGTGTCTCAAGCTTCCTAACTTGAGTACAAATGGTGTCTATCCTTGTGTTCAGATTGTTGAAGACAGAGTCAATCTTTCCTTTGAAATCCACTGTAAGCTTCTGCTGTCCTTCAAGAACCCTATCAATCATGGCATCAAACTTACTCTCCTCGGTGGGTGGTGGTGGGTTTTGGTAAGCTGAGTTTCCGTAGTTCCTGGTATTGGTGAAGAGTTTCTGATACTGTGAACTCTGGTTGTAGTTACTCTTCTGACCACTGCCAAAAAAAGTTTATGTTTCCACTCTGGTTTCCATATTTCTGAAATCTAATACCTCCAGTGTAGTTCACATCTTCCTCCGTATCATCTTTTCTAGCCTCTCCTTCTTCAGCTGAGCAGACTGGCTGCCCCAGAAATGCATGTAAAGCATCTATCTTAGCTATGACTTCATTCATCTGGTTCTCCCTGATGGCTGCAACCGATTTCTTCTTGTCAGAGTCAGTGTTCTTGGTGCTGCTGCTGTTGGCTAGGTTCTCAATAAGTCTCACAGCCTCTATTGGATTCCTGGTGTTGAAGTTCTCCTCGCTAGCAGTATCAAGAGCCATTCTGATACCTCAAGGCGATACCTCTGTAGAAAGTGCTTAGCAGCTGCACTTCATTGAATCCATGGTGTGGACAGTCTCGCTGGAAGAACTTAAATCTGATCCACGCGTCTTTAAAAGTCTCACCAGGCTTTTGCGCGAAAGTGGCAATTTTGCTCCTTAAGTCTTCAGCACGTGCCTCATCAAAGAAATTACGCAGGAAGGCGTTTTTGATGTCGGCCCAGGATGTCAGTGATCCTGTAGGTAGCTGCTTGAGCCAGTGTGAAGCTTCTCCAATTAGTGAGTATTTGAAGAGCTTATAGAATAGGTAGTCCTCATGGACTCCATCCATACGAATAGCAGCTATAAGATCCTCGAACCTCTCCAGATGGTCCATAGGATGCTCGTGTGATAACCCAGAGTAAGGTATCTGTTACACGAGAGAGTAGTACTGAGGCTTGAGCTCAAAGTTCGACTTCTGAATCTCTGGAAGTCGAATAACTAATATGTTGGTGTAGTACTCATCAGGACGATTGTAGTCTGCTAATGATCGTGTTTGAGCTTCTTCTGTAGCCTCAGATTTTGGCTCAGGGATTATGTTTCCCTGTGCATCTAGCTTCCGACCTGTTGCATTACGCAGATGACCATCTTGGTCATACAGGTTTCCATTCTCGCCCTGCGTGAGAATAACAATCGCAACCATGCTTCGCGAGTTAGTGTCGATCGATGTATGCTGAGTAGTGTCGAACGATGTGGATCGGTGAACGGTATCGGTCGACGGTGGTGTCTGAGTATCGGTCGACGGTTGAACGTGAATATCAGTCGACGGTACTGCGGTTCTATCGATCGATGCGGAGCATATGTCTTTGCGGATTAAACGTTCCAAGTGTGCAGGATCTTCTGAGAATAGTAGTTGATTTTCCTTATTGCTTCTGGTACTGCTGGGCATGTACCTGAAAAGACAAGAAAAAAATTAATCAGAAATGTGGTAAAGAAAAATAAAAACCTAAAATTGATAAAATTAAATCTAATGGCGACCAAAACTCCCCGGCAACGGTGCCAAATTTGATAGTGCTTATTCTATAGAGCCTACTCTCACAAATAAGAGGTACAACTGTAGTACTTAGGGATCAAATCACGAGGAGTTAGGGAACAAATTAAATCTAATCAATTAATCAATCCTAGGTGAAGTTGGTTTTAATGATGAAATGTAAATGGCAATTCCTAAAGTGAGAAAGGTAGTTGCTCTAACTAACAATAATGATGGTTGTTAAAATGATAATGAAAAGTGCTAGACTTAGGGTTTTTATTCAGGAATGGAGATTATAATAGCTATAAATGCCTAACAAGTTGTTTGCATGATACTATAGAACTCAGTCGCTTAACTCTCAGTGATGTCTCACTGGTTAAATAATCTAGATCCCTGGCCTCAACTGTCGTCTGTTGACCAGAAAAAGAGTCGATCGATATCCTTTAGAGTTATCGAGTGATACACCTTTCGCAGCGCCGATCGATTCACATGTCGGGATATCGATCAACGGCTTCTAGATATACCTAGGCGCGATCCGATAATGAACACTAGGTCTCAAGGAGGGCGGTTAGCTCTTCTCCAAGGAGACAACTAGTTCAAACAGATAATTCAAGATATCAAAGATCCTAGTGATCTATGCTCTAGTTAGCTACTCTAGAACAAGCTTAGGGTGCAATCTATTTGATGAATATCACAACTTAGCAATTATAGTTTGGAGCTAATCCCACAAACCTATTTAAACCCTAGATCTAACAAGTAGACTACTCAGACATTATTAAGCAATTCATAATATAAGATAGATAAAAGAATTGCATAGATAGGGAATAGAAAACAAATGGAGTTCACAAATCTCTCAATGATCTCTCCAATCTCACAAAACATATAAAACTCTAGTCTCTCTCACACACTCTCTGCTTTGCCTCACAAGACTTGCTTTTCTTAGACTCTTCAAAGCTTGCCGTCAAAAATCCTTAGCAGGAATATTTAAGCATTTCCATTAGGTTAAAAACTCGTCAGGGGCAATCTCGTAATTTGGTGAAGTCTTGGTGAAGTAGTCGGCTAAACCATTTTGTCCTCGATATTGATCGACAACACTAGATGTGTATCGATCGATTATATTCTTCTAGTACGCGGATCTTCTCAGCTACATTGATCGACAACTCTGGTTGAGTATCGATCGATTCTTATCACAATGTTGACTTCCGACTTGGTCTTGAATGGTCAACTCGGGTGTATTCTCTCATGTACTCCAAAATGCTCCAAAAGCATCACTTTATCACGAGATGCTCCTGAACCTGAAAACATACCTAACATGCTAGAAAACACATTAGTTATATAATAAAATACTATTATACCATGGTAGAAAATGGGTGAAATCCATGGTATATCAACAATGGCGTCAAATTTGATATCACTCAAATTATAATATGGAAACTTTACTCTATCAGATAAGAGGTTCAGTTGTAGTATTTACGGATCGAATTCACATGGAGCGTGGGCACAAAATAAACTCAAAGCAGTTAATGATTAAGTTAGGCAAACAGCTTTAAGAGCATTAAACAAGTAAAGCCGTTTGATTGTTTGGTTGATTGTAAGTATATGGGAAAATAGCTAGATTTAGGTTTTAGGCAATCAGGATTATAAATATATCAAAGCTAAGGGTTTGTGAAT
This sequence comes from Raphanus sativus, assembly GCF_000801105.2. Lineage (NCBI taxonomy): Eukaryota > Viridiplantae > Streptophyta > Magnoliopsida > Brassicales > Brassicaceae > Raphanus > Raphanus sativus. The sequence continues at coordinate 19,124,658 of NC_079511.1, forward strand.
GAAAATCCTAAAACTCGATGTCTAATGCAAAGATATCCAGCTTTTGCATGTTAGTCTTATTGTGACTAAGTCCAGTGTTTCAAATGTCGCATGTCTACACAGATCGAGTGTCGGTCAATACTATTGGATGAGTGTTGATCGACACTGCCTTAGGCAAGCGTTATCGATCTGATCGATTTGCTCCCTAGTTTTATTAGATCAGCTGTCGCAAGTTTCTAATAATCTTAACTCAAGAGAATCAATTCAAGTGAATAACCTAATGTCGTAGTTGTCTATAATACTAAATTCAGGGTTCTAGTTAGATACTCTAGAACACAAGCATTAATAGCAATCTTAATGAAGGATATCTTATAATTTCACACTAGCATTTCTATAGTTTTGGCTAATCCATCAAAACCTTAATAAAACCCTAAATCTAACAAGATAAACTACTCAAACATGATAAAGCAAAGCATAGCAATAGTCTGAAAAGAATGCATAGATAAAAAAGGTAAGAAAAACTGGATTTCCAATACAAACTCTGAAGGATTTTGTAACATCCCGAGTTGTGATATATAGAAAGGCTTAAGAGGATTGATTTGGCTACCTATGACATAAAAGTTGACTTACCTTTTTCGAAGCACATCTTGAAAGAAATCTAGAGTGAACCGTGCTTGAGCTAGAGTAGTGGAAGGATGAGTGACCAATCAGGAAGTGATTCGTGATAGCGTGCGAGTGAGGCCAAAGCACGGGGAAATGTAGGGTGGTGATTGTAGTATCAGTAAACATGACTCTTGAGCCTTTGGAAAATTAATGAACCGGCCGTCTGAAAGGGATGGAGCCCAAGAGCCGAGAGAGCGGGTGTGGGTGGCCTATTAGCTGTGGGCGGTTGGGGTGTTACAAGTGGTATTAGAGCTGGTTAGCCATCTCAATTCTGACTTGAGAGGCGTCTTGAGACCTGTCGTGGGGCGCAACGAGGACGTTGTATTATTTGAGACAGTGTGAATTGTAACATTCCGAGTTGTGATATATATATATAAAGGCTTAAGAGGATTGATTTGGCTACCTATGTCATCAAAGTTGATTTACCTTTTCCGGAGTACATCTTGAAAAAAATCCACAGTTAACTGTGCTTGAGCTGGAGTAGTGGAAGAATGGGTATTGGGTCAATATCGTTCACGACGGAATCAATGCCTAAAATTCCCCGGAATATATTTCCCGGAACAAAAAGTCTCTTATAATTTTAAAAGAAGTTATATGACAACTTCTGATATATGGTGTTTTTGATATCTTGTATATATGTTTTCTAATTGGTTTTCAAGTCCTTATCGAGTCTTTCTAGTCCTTATCGAGTCTTTCTAGTCTTTTTTGAGTCATTACAGGTCTGGAGTTGCATTTGATGGGAGATGGACCAGCTGGAACAAAAGAGGCAGAAAACAATGCAGTTTGGTGATTTTCACGCCCGATCAAGCAGAACAACCGAGTGCCTGTTCCAGCAGAAGAGATTATTAAGGAAATTACAAGACATCTCGGGATTTGCCCTAATTATCCTATTTTTTCTCCCAGCCGCATGTGGCTTTGATATATCATATTTTTGTGTTTCTCATTATTTTTCTACGCTTCTTTTCACACAAGAAACCATTGGAGACTTTAGGATTTGAGGATTTTTCTTATTGTAAAGGGAGAAGGCTCCATCTCTCTCGCCATAGAGAAGATTACCATGAACCTCGTTCTATCTCTTTTATTAACATGCAGTATTATTCAGATTTGATCTCTGTGTTTTCTCTTGTTATGATTGAATAGTCGGCTAGCTTGTCTAGGGTTCTAGGGTGTTAATTTCGTGAGCTGAACATAGATAAGTGAATCCATTGATTGTCTTAATTCATAAATGTTCTTATTGCTTGCATTAAACTGGCCGCTTAATGTTAGATCATAGGATTAGTCTGTTCATTAACTGTGTAATAGGTTGCTAGATCTGTTTTGAATGAGCATTGCATCCCTAATCAGCGAAAGTAGATATTATGGTGTTTTCTGAACCTATCGGATATGATCTCTATTGCTTGCCTTCGCTTCTCACCTCAACGACAGTTAGACGGTGAGATCGACTTGCAAAGGGGAGAGTTCCACGACAGTGGGCTGTTCTACCTTGAGTGATCCGAGTTCTAGACTTACGCTTAACTATGCTTGAATAATTGTTTGGCTCACAAGTATTATCACCCGATGAAGTAACTCTAGGCTGGCTTCTTTTTAAATTGAATTCTCATTTACATTATTTTACTTGCCTTGCACGTTACCCATCAATCAAAAACCCCATCATTGTTTTAGCTAGATATTGATCCCATAGAAATAAAGTGTAATAGTTGGTCTCTGTGGATTCGATCCTAAAGTACTACATCGACATACCATTCGATTGTGTGGTAGTGTGCACATTAGGTTAATTGGTGTGCATATACACGTAATATCAATTTGGCGCCGTTTCCGGGGACCAGCTTCTTACCTTTATTTTTCGGTAATTTATTTAGTCTAAGACCTCTAACTTGCTTTACCCTTTTTTCACAGCTAATGTTCCAGGCGCATGACCAGTAGACATACTCGGAGAAACGCACAAGGAGAGTTAGTTACACTTAGCAACCAGGAACTAGCAGGGTTAGAAAGACAGAACAGACAACAGCCAAGGCCAACCAACACCACTATGGGTGATCACGGTCATCAGGATGATCTCGCTACAGCAATGCAACTGATGCAACAGCAGATGCAGCAGGCCATCCAAGCTCAACAGGATGCTGCTTAACAGGCTGCTCTCGCGCAGCATGAACAGGCGGCGCAGACTGTTCCAATCGAAGAGAGAATCCTTCCGCGTAACTTCCCTACGACGGGATCAGCCATTGTTCCTCCACCCTGTCTAAGGCCGGATTTTGAGATCAAGCCCTCTCTGATCGCTCTAGTGCAGAGGAAAATGTTCAATGGTCTCCCAGCAGAGATCCCAATGAAGCATATTGAGAGTTTCGAAAAGTCTGCAGTTTCACTCGCGCGAATGGTGTTCCACCAGACTACATCAAGTGCATGTTATTTCCATTCACTCTTGATGGAAAAACTGCACGGTGGTTGAACTCCCTCCCTACCGGCTCTCTCACTGCATGGGAACAGGTCCGATCAGCGTTCCTCAGCCACTTCTACACTAAGGCGAGAACTGCAGCATTGAGGAACAAGATCACCTCATTTAGACAGCTCACTGATGAGCCTTTTTGCGATGAATGGGAGCGTTTCAATGAATACCGCATAGAATGCCCTCACCATGGATTTGATGATGATTACCTCTTGGGCATTTTTTTTGATGGAGAGATTGGAAATACCAAAGTGCTCTAAATTGTGCGAGCAAGGGAGTTTTCATGAGTCAGACCACATATGGAGCGTTTGAGTTGATTGAGAACTTGGCTGCCAGTTCTGCCAATGAGAACAATGAGAGTGATCACTTCAAGGTAGAGAACAGTGTTGGACCCCATAAGATTGATGAGCTGACAGCCAAAATTAATCAGCTACTGAAAAACAACCAAGGAAAAGTCTTCATGATGGAGGGAGCTACGACTGGACATATTCAGAACGGTCAAGCGGTTGTTTTCGAGGCTGAAAAGAAAGAGAACAATCAGCAAGAGGTTAGCTACACCAACGGAACAGGGTATGTGCAGAACAACCAGGCACAAGGATCTGGGTATTAGAACACCTTCCCGCAGAATAACCAGCAAGCCGCTCCAGCTGCCATGAGCAGTCTGCCAGATCATCTGAGAAATCTGAACATTATGATGCAGCAGATGCTCCAGATCCAGCAACTTCAGGTCAAGGCACTGACCTGACCTAGTATGATGAATCCTAGGGTTGAGCACTGCAATGCGACAGAGCTGATATGTGAGAAATCTGAGGAAAAAGAAGCGGATCGATTGTTCCCTGAGACTGCTTTAGGCGTAGAAGAGAGAACAGAGCAGTCTGCTCGCTCTGAAGTGACTGTTCCTGAAGAACCTGCTAAGACTCCACCAGCTCTAGTCTATATTCCTAAGGTTCCCTATCCTATTCCACCTCGACATCTGATGGATCCCATTAGTGCAGAGCAGCTGGCTGGGTTTAGGAAGATGGTGAGAAGGCTTCCTTAAAAGATCTCATTTTAACATGCTTGGGAGATTCGGCCATTGCTTATGTTCTTCAAGAACAGTAGAGAAACCCAAGAGGAAATTAAAGCACTCTTCACCGAAGCATTGACACCATCACTGAAGGTGTTGCCTAAGGTTGATGACCCTGGAAAATTTGCTTTTCCATGTTCCATTGCTGAAGTGGAATTTAAGGAAGATCTTTGTGACTCTGGATCTTGTGTGAATCTTGTCTCAAGGGCGATTGTAGACAAGTTGGGCATTGCTGATGTTGAGCCTTCTCACGTGACTCTGGCCTTGCAAACTCTTCCAGAGCAGTTCCTTATGGCACCATTCGCAACCTTCCTGTCCAAGTTGGGGACTGTATTCTCCATACCGAATTTCAGGTTGTTGAGATGAGAAAGGATCATGAGATGCCTTTGATCCTGGGAAGAATATTTATGGCTACAATGGGAGCAATCATCGATATGCCTAAGAAGAGAGTCTCCTTCTCCAACATCAACAAGAAGGTTTCTACAAGGCTGTTCCCACCAGATTGCACACGCTGCACGCATCTTCCATCATAGTGGTCAGTGGAGAAAGGCTGAAGGTTGTTCCAAAGAAAGAGCTTGGTAAAAACAGTTAGATCAAGGAAGTCCAGGATGGAGATCCTCACACTGATACCCATACACTCAGTGGAAATGCTAAGGTGAATGAAAAAGTCCAGAAGAAAAGGGCCTGGAGAGATCCTACTATGACTTTGGTACCTCACATGTGTGATGGGAAATCCATTGAGTATGAGGCAAAGTGCAAGGGTACCTCTAAACCTTTCTCCAAAGTCAGAGTTATTCTCACTCATGAGCTGAAAGAGAAAGGAGAAGCTGCTGTGAAAGGGTTGTTGAGCTGAGTTTTTGAAACTGAACATGTCTGATTGTGGAATTTGTTTTGGAACAAGCCCTCATGCTCAACCCGACTGATCCCTGTCACCAAGTCAATCTAGTGACTTAAACCAAGCGCTTGTGTTGGGGTCAAAAACGGTTATCTCGAAATCAACGGCTAAGTCTATTTGTCATACGAAAGTGTAAGGAAGAAACGGGAAGCGATCTAAGTTTGGATAGGCCGGACGACAAGGAATCCGCCTTGAAACTTCAAAGAGCCCGTTCTCCCAAACCGTGAGGACCCAGAAAACGATCAACATATCAAATCGAAGCCCTCGTCAAGACGCACGTACTGGTCGTGGCCGCCGGGCGGCTAGCCCCCGTGCTGGCCGTGGCCGCCGCCGGCTAGCGTCCGTGCTGGCCGTGGCCGCCGGGCGGCTAGCCTCGTGCTGGCCGTGGCCGCCGGGCGGCTAGCCCCGTGCTGGCCGTGGCCGCCGGCGGCTAGCGCCCGTGCTAGCCGTGGCCGCCGGCGGCTAGCACCCGTGCTGGCCGTGGCCGCCGGGCGGCTAGCCCTCGTGCTGGCCGTGGCCGCCGGCGGCTAGCGCCCGTGCTGGCCGTGGCCGCCGGGCGGCTAGCCCCGTGCTGGCCGTGGCCGCCGGCGGCTAGCGCCCGTGCTGGCCGTGGCCGCCGGGCGGCTAGCCCCGTGCTGGCCGTGGCTGCCGGCGGCTAGCGCCCGTGCAGGCCATGGCCGCCCGGCGGCTAGCCCCGTGCTGGCTCGGGTCATCGGATGACAAGCTTCCGTGCATAAGTTCTAGGCCTCGGCCGTCAGAAGTCTGTACTTTGCGTCTTTCTCAAGTTCTCGCGGAACGAATCGTTGAGATTCCACGTACAAAACTCCGGTTCTTACTCCAATCTAGGACCGTCGGAAAAACTTCGGAAACTCGTAAGATATCGACAGGAAGGAAGATCTTAAATTCTTCGTACGAAACAGCGATGGTTATCTTAAGAAACCACTCGTCTCAACTCTACGAACGAATGAAGAACTTCCGAAGAAATCGTAGAAAACAACGGAAGTCCTGGAAACGGCCCGAAAGGGACTAAACACGATCGGACAGTCCGTTCACGATTATCTGAGATAGATACGACGATTTACGTTTATCTTTACATAACAAGATAAATGCTAAAATTCCGGAAAGACAAATGTCAAGTTTCCCGATGGAAGCCGACGAAAATGGAAAGAAGCCCGCCTTGCGGCCCAGAAGGAGAATAGACCGTCATAAAGAAGGAGTATATAAGGAGCTTGGGGAGAGGAAGAAAAGCAGAGCAAAAATCTCAGAGAGAGAGCAAATCCGAAACTTAGGGTCTTAGAGAATTCCTGCTAGCTTAGGACTTAGGAGTTAGACTAGCGGAGCAAAGCTTAGAACGTTTTGTCTCCTTTATTTCCGTCGTTTTTCGCTTCAGCGTTTCTCTACTTCCCTTTTTCGGAAGAATATTGTACCATCTGTTCAATAAAACGCCTCAGTGCAATTTTTCCGCTACGTTGCTTTATTCTATCAATTTTGTTTGTTACCGCAGAGAATCCGAGCCTTCAGGGAAAACTAGGTTTACTTAGTTTTCCTTCGATTAACTTAACTAAAATCGACAGTGCGAATTTCGGTTCCCACAGCTTGGTGGGAGGAAATCCACTGGTAAGTGTAAATATAACTTGGTTTTTTTGTTTTACTTATTTTCTGTTTTAGTTATTGAGTCTCAGGTCAAAAAGAAGAAAAATCCGAGATACTTCGAAAAAATTTTGGGTTGCAGAAACGGAGCACCTTGTTCTCCATATGAGAGTGGCTGCTCCAGGTGAAAATCTGGCGATGGAACACCCAAAATTTTTCGGAGCACCCGCTCCATGTAAGTATCTCGAAAAAATGTATATTCTTGTTTTCACATTCTCTCTGATTTATTTTCACACCGAGACATTGTGAAGTAAGTTTGTGGGAGGGTCTTCGTTGTTTACTAACTCGTTTCTTTCTTTTGTTTATCTTTTGAGTCATTCTGAGTCAGTTTTTAGGATCGGGTCAGTCAAAGTTTTGTGGGAATTAGGACCTTATTCCGTGTTGATCACTAACCACGTTGTGCTTTAGTTATCTTATTCAGTGACCTTAGCAGTGGCGAAAGACACACATGTGGACCTGGAACACCCTGACATATCTCACTTGATTCTCCAGAAGTTCTCAGCCGATCAGGTTACACTGGGTAGACTTAACTCCACCTAACTTGAACCTAATCTTGACTGAAATTCTTCTTGTTATGGGCACTAGATCAGGGAAACGAGAACTACACTCAGGACTTCTTATTCTTTCTATACATCTTGCTGTTCCTGAGTGGCTAGCTCATCTTTAGCTAGTTCCCACCCTGCACCTTAGCCTTTATTCCACCTTCATGCATTTGTTTTTCAGTGTTATATGTGCAGATATGTGCAAAAAGGTTGGAGATGAAAGGATCGATGCAGTTCTTACTCATTAATGCTCATACATTCAGAAGAGGTGGAAAACAGTCGACAAGAGAACAATCAGTAAGAGCATTTTCCGCTATCAGAGAGAACAATGAGAAAAGGAAAGTTTATAACGAACCAGAAGAATCACCAGTGGCATTCCAAATTTCATATGTTACCGCCTTCCTCGTCACCCCATCATCTTTGTAAATATATATATATATATATATATATATATATATATATATATATATATATATATATTTATTTATTGTTATTTCATCGGTGACGAGAAGGGAAAGAATTTATAATACATGCTACTGAGGAGGTTGAGAAAATAAATGGTAGTTTCAGAGAAGTATTCTGAAGGAGTTTGATACGCGCATAACAGTCCTATGATTGATCTTATCAGAGAACAGTCCGACAAGCAGAAATGAGTAAGGAATGTGGACATCAATGGAGCCGTCCTCTCACGGCTATTTTGCGTGATATCCTGCATTGATATACCATGGATTTTACCTATTTTTAACCATGGTATACTAGTGTTTTATTATATATTTAATCTGTTTTCTAGCCTGTTAGGTATGTTTTCAGGTTCAGAAGCGTTTTGTGATAAAGTGATGTTTTTGGAGCATTTTGGAGTACAAGAGATGATACACCCGAGTTGACCATTCAAGACCAAGTCGGAAGTCAACATTGCGATAAGAATCGATCGATACTCATCCAGAGTTATCGATCGATGTAGCTGAGAAGATCCGCGTACTAGAAGATTATAATCGATCGATACACATCCAGTGTTGTCGATCGATATCGAGGACGAAATGTTTAGCCGACTACTTCATCAAGACTTCACCAAATTACGAGATTGCCCCCGACGAGTTTTTAACCTAATGGAAATGCTTAAATATTTCTGCTAAGTATTTTTACGGCAAGCTGTGAAGAGTCTAAGAAACACAAGTCTTGAGAGGCAAAGCAGAGAGTTTGAGAGAGAGACTAGAGTTTTACTTGTTTTGAGAGATTGGAGAGATTTGTTATCTCCTTTTGTATTTCTACTTTATTCTATCTATGCAATTCTTTCATCTATCTATTGTTATGAATTGCTTAGCTATGTCTGAGTAGTCTACTTGTTAGATTTAGGGTTTAAATAGGTTTGTGGGATTAGCCCCAAACTATAATTGCTAAGTTGTGGTATTCATCAAATAGATTGCACCCTAAGCTTATTCTAGAGTATCTAACTAGAATATAGATCACTAGGATCTTTGATATCTTGAATTATCTGTTTGAACTAGTATCTCCTTGGAGAAGAACTAACCGCCCTCCTTGAGATCTAGTGTTCATTATCAGCTCGCGCCTAGGCATATCTAGAAGCCGTCAATCGATATCCCGACAGGTGAATCGAACGCCGAGCGAAAGGTGTATCGATCGATATCTCTAAAGGATATCGATCGACTCTTTTTCTGTGTCAACATACGACAGTTGAGGCCAGAGATCTAGATTATTTAACCAGTGAGACATCACTGAGAGTTAAGCGACTGAGTTCTATAGTATCATGCAAACAACTTGTTAGGCATTTATAGACATTATAATCTACATTCCTGAATAAAAGCCCTAAGTCTAGCACTCTTCATTTCATTTAAACAACCCATCATATTGTTAGTTAGAGCAACTACCTTGCTCATTTTAGGAATTGCTATTTACATTTCCATCTTTAAAACAACCTTCACCTAGGATTGATTAGTAGATTATATTTAATTGGCTCCCTAGCTCCTCGTGATTCGATCCCTAAGTACTACAGTTGTACTTCTTATTTGAGAGAGTAAGCTCTACTGGGTAATTTGAGCACTATCAAATTTGGCGCCGTTGCCGGGGAGCTTTGATCGCCATTAGATTTAATCTTATTAGTCTTAGGTTTTTTTTTTACCCCCTTTCTGATTAAATTTTTCTTGTCTTTTCAGGTACATGCCCAGCAGTACCAGAAGCAACAGGGGAAATCAACTACTATTCTCAGAAGATCCTGCACACTTGGAACGCTTAATCCGCAAAGACCTACGCTCCGCATCGATCGACAGAACCGCAGTACCGTCGACTGATATTCACGTTCAACCGTCGACTGACACTCAGACAGCACCGTCGACCGATACCGTTCGCCGATCCACATCGTTCGATACTACTCACCGTACATCGATCGATACTACCCCACGAAGCATGGTTGTGATTGTTATTGATGAGAATCTCCCAAGGAGTCGGCACTCTAAGTTGGTGAGGGGATAAGCTTTGCATCCAAGAGAATGTGAAGTCTCAATAGATCAAAGGATGTGGATTGAATGGCACACAAAGGTTGCGGAAACTCCTTTGATTCACCGGTGGATCGATTCTCTAGATATTACACACCAAAGAAATCGACAGCCTGCTGGATATGACACACCAGCAAGGAATGGATAGAGAGATGGATTGAGAGACGCCACAAAGATCTGTGAAAGGATCTATGATAAGTCTAGACCAGCCATGAACATAGATATGACACACGACGAACATGGAGTTCCAAAAATTACAAGACATCACATCTTGAAAGAGAGAAACTTCTCTAATCTTTTATTGAAAACAAACTTATCTTTTATTCATGATTTTTAGACTCTTTTATAGAGTATTACAAGTAATTTTCGTCAACAACACTATCCTAACATGCAGCACATCTTGGGAGTTGAAATTCAAAAACTATTCTGCATGCAAGAGAGAGAAACACACTTAAATAAATGCTACTTTGAATCTGGACGAAAATCTGTCTTCCTTTGATATTTTTGGGCTGAATCCACTTTGCTGGGCTTCTCTGATTGACCAAGATTGTAAAACAGTTGGGCTTGTGGCTTGATTCAATCTGTGCTGGTCGGAATTGTTCAGTGAATGCACATAGGTCCAAATTCGCGTAAACTGAAGATCACATGTTTTCTAAATTGCATAACTCCTTCATCTGAACTCCATTTGATCTGATTCTTCTTTGAGGAGCTTCGTAATTGAGTTGACAACATTATCCAAGTGATTTCATGTGTATAAGCCTCGTGGTCTGGAAGATATGAGTGAAACAATGAACGTATATCTTTACTGCTTTCCATGATCATATCATTCCCCTCTTCTTAAAAAAAAGATTTGCCCACAAATCTGGTTCATATAAAAAGGAAGAGTATCCAGAAGTAATTTCTCTATGACGAAAATAAATATAAAAAGAGAAAAAAAAAAAAAAAACAGAAATAGATAATGAAAGATGAGACGATGATTGAAAGAAGATGAAGAGGTGAGAAAATGATAGAAATATAGAATGATAAAACCAGGCTTAGAGTGTTGCTCTGATACCAAATGATGAGAATCTCCCAAGGAGTCGGCACTCTAAGTTGGTGAGGGGATAAGCTTTGCATCCAAGAGAATGTGAAATCTCAATAGATCAAAGGATGTGGATTGAATGGCACACAAAGGTTGCGGAAACTCCCTTGATTCACCGGTGGATCGATTCTCTAGATATTACACACCAAAGAAATCGACAGCCTGCTGGATATGACACACCAGCAAGGAATGGATAGAGAGATGGATTGAGAGACGCCACAAAGATCTGTGAAAGGATCTATGATAAGTCTAGACCAGCCATGAACATAGATATGACACACCACGAACATGGAGTTCCAAAAATTACAAGACATCACATCTTGAAAGAGAGAAACTTCTCTAATCTTTTATTGAAAACAAACTTATCTTTTATTCATGATTTTTAGACTCTTTTATAGAGTATTACAAGTAATTTTCGTCAACAACACTATCCTAACATGCAGCACATCTTGGGAGTTGAAATTCAAACACTATTCTGCATGCAAGAGAGAGAAACACACTTAAATAAATGCTACTTTGAATCTGGACGAAAATCTGTTTTCCTTTGATATTTTTGGGCTGAATCCACTTTGCTGGGCTTCTCTGATTGACCAAGATTGTAAAACAGTTGGGCTTGTGGCTTGATTCAATCTGTGCTGGTCGGAATTGTTCAGTGAATGCACATAGGTCCAAATTCGCGTAAACTGAAGATCACATGTTTTCTAAATTGCATAACTCCTTCATCTGAACTCCATTTGATCTGATTCTTCTTCGAGGAGCTTCGTAATTGAGTTGACAACATTCTCCAAGTGATTTCATGTGTATAAGCCTCGTGGTCTGGAAGATATGAGTGAAACAATGAACGTATATCTTTACTGCTTTCCATGATCATATCAGTTATTCTCACGCAGGACCAGAATGGAAACCTATATGACCAAGATGGTCATCTGCGTAATGCAACAGGTCAGAAGCTAGATGCACAGGGAAACATAATCCCTGAGTCTGAAGCTGAGGCTACAGGAGAAACTCAAACACGATCGTTGGCAGACTACAATCTTCCAGACGAGTACTACACCAACAGATCAGATGTTCGACTTCCAGAGATTCAGAAGCCGAACTTCGAGCTCAAGCCTTAGTACTACTCTCTCGTGTCTCAGATACCTTATTCTGGGTTATCACATGAGCATCCTATGGACCATCTGGAGAGGTTCGAGGATCTTATCGCTGCTATTCGTATGGATGGAGTCCCTGAGGACTACCTACCCTGCATGCTCTTCAAATACTCACTGATTGGAGAAGCTTCATGCTGGCTCAAGCAGCTACCTACAGGATCACTGACATCCTGGGCCGACATCAAAAATACATTCCTGCGAAATTTCTTTGATGAGGCACGCGCTGAAGACTTAATGAGCAAAATCGCCACTTTCGCGCAAAAGCCTAGTGAGACTTTTAAAGACGCGTGGATCAGATTTAAGTTCTTCCAGCGAGACTGTCCACACCATGGATTCAATGAAGTGCAGCTGCTAAGCACTTTCTACAGAGGCATCGCCTTGAGGTATCAGATGGCTCTTGATACTGCTAGCGAGGGAAACTTCAACACCAGGAATCCAATAGAGGCTGTAAGACTTATTGAGAACCTAGCCAACAGCAGCAGCACCAAGAACACTGACTCTGACAAGAAGAAATCGGTTGCAGCCATCGAGAAAGACCAGATGAATGAAGTCAGAGCCAAGATAGATGCTTTCCATGCATTTATGGGGCAGCCAGTCTGCTCAACTGACGAAGGAGAGGCTAGAGAAGATGATACAGAGGAAGATGTGAACTACATTGGAGGTACTGGATTTCAGAGATATGGAAACCAGAGTGGAAACAGAAACTTTTTTGGCAGTGGTCAGAAGAGTAACTACAACCAGAGTTCACAGTATCAGAAACCCTTCACCAACACCAGGAACTACGGTAACTCAGTTTACCAAAACCCACCACCACCCACCCAGGAGAGTAAGTTTGATGCCATAATTGATAGAGTTCTAGAAGGTCAGCAGAAGCTTACAATAGACTTCAATGGTAAGATCGACTCTGTCTTCAACAATCTGACCACAAGGATAGACACCATTTGCACTCAAGTTAAGAAACTTGAGACACAGATTGTCCAGACTGAAAACTCTATCAGGAGAATTGGAACTTCTAAGGAAGTAGGGGAAAGAAGCAGGAAACACCACATGAATGCCATTATAGATGATGATTTCTGGCAAGTGATGAAATAGTAGAAGCTACAAGAATGAGACTTTAAAGTGGAAAGTTCACTAAGTTTCGGAGGATCACAATGGTGTCGATCGACACCAACTAGTCCACATCGATCGACACCAACGATGTCATTTCCGGATTCGACTGCAGATTGCAACGCGGTTAGGATATTGACACATGCTGAATTCACGGCTTCGCATCCTCACCCACCCACCAACACCTACGAAGATATCGACCGACGAGACGAGCCACTCATTGATCGACAAAAAGATGAGAGACGTATCGATCGACCCTTTTCTCCACCTATCGATCGACACGCACCTCTCACATACCGAGTGCAACTACCATCGATAGACAGCAACCGAATCAATGCACTCAGACCCGCACCGAAACCACAAGCTAACCTTACAGACACTACTGGTAACCCTTCAGACACTACACCTACATCAGAGGGAACTGAAGGAAGAAGGTTAAGGAGTAGGAAGGAAAAGACTCCTAAGAACCTTAAGAGGGAAGCTAATGAAAAGGAGATTGATGGTTTCACTAAGAGAGTTATCAGAATCCCACCAAAGAAACCCTTTGAGGAGGTTTACTTCACAAGTAGATTGTGGATGTTCTTCAGAGAAACAAGGGAGACTGAAAGTTACATTAGAAGAAGGTTTGACATTGTCAGAGAAGATATGAGGAAAAGGATTACTTTGAAGAAGAAGAGTGATCCTGGGAAGTTTGCAAGACCCTGTATAGTACAAGGGATTGAATTTCCTCATGCACTATGTGACACTGGTTCATCAGTCAGCATCTTACCAAAGGTCATGGCAGACCATCTAGGTCTGCAAGTAGAGCCTTCACAAGAGATCTTTACATTTGTGGATTACACTCAGATAAACTCTGGAGGCTTGATCAGAGACCTGGAAGTTCAGATTGGTAATGCTATTGTCCCTGTTGATTTTCATGTCCTAGACATTAAGCTAAATTGGAACTCTTCCCTCTTACTTGGAAGAGCATTTATGGCTACAGTAGGAGCTATATGTGACATGAACACCAACAGGATGTGCTTGACTATGATAGATCCAGAGATCCACTACGACCCTGTCAAGCTTAGCAAACCATCAGCCACAACCGTGGTAAAAGAAGATGATCTTGGTATCATTGCAGTTTGTCATTGTGAAGTCGAGTACGAGATAGAGTACTCGGGATCGATCGACAGCACCTTAACTTCATCGATCGACACCAGCAAGTCAGAGGAGATCGACAACAAACATGGATTATCGATCGACAGAGACCCACCAGATGATGAACTCGATCTACCAAATCATTACTACCCGAATTTCGCCATCACACCCAGCAGTAAAGAAGATGATTACTCAGTAAGGAGTTGGGCAGATAGCGGATTTCATGAGAGTTTTGCAGTAGATATAGCTAGATCTTCCCACAGTGGAGACCACAGTGAAGAACATGATGAAGATTATTGGGAAGAGAGAGCTTGGAATAATTATTTGGAGAATGATAGATTTGCAAATCGATCGACATCAAGCGCCAACCATCGATCGATTATCTACTTCATCCAGCAAAACGACAGCATCCATCGATCGACATCGCCAGCATCACATCGATCGATATTGACCCAGACGACTTAAAGGACAAAATCAGAATTTCACTGATTAGAGCAACACATGGGTATATAAGGTTGACAACACCAGCCACGAAAATTCAAACCTCAACACCTTATACCCAGCAGCTTCCAGCATTCAGAAACTTAACAATGGAGGACTGCAACACCATGAACAATCGATCCAACCCTGCAGCTAGACGATCACCGTCGATCGCCACCACCACATCACCATCGATCGACTCCTTCACCAGAGCTCAATCTCGATTTCATGATCCATATGATATCAGGAATGTTTCACTAACACCTGATGAATTTGGAATTTTCAGGGACACAAATGGCTATGCAAGAGCAATGGATGGAAGAGTTATGCACATAACCAGAGAAGACATAGCAGACATCCTCCAAGTTGCTAGTGGACCAGAGAACCTGTTCACACAGCAACGTGGCCATCCAGACATCCTAGCTCACGTCCAGGACAACCACCACGTCACCATGAGAGAGGATACAGTTCCTCAAAGTTTTGGTCAACCCAACAAGGGTTCACCATCGATCGACATCGTTTCATCACCATCGATCGACGATGGATATCCCAGATCGATCGACAGAGCAAGAGTCAGATCGCCCGACAGACGTTTGGAGTTTGGACGACGAGCTGATGGATCCAGGAGATTCAAATGGGAAGCAAATGATGAATATGGTGTCCACAGAGATGAGTTTGGACATGCTAGAGGAGTTGATGGTGAAATCATCCCTGTTACCAAGGAGCACATAAGGAGAATTCTGGAGAGAGCATCTCTTTTTCACAAAGGTTGCTTACGCATTCCAGAACACATATGCCCTTACCATGCATACAGACCACCACCAGTACCCTACAGTAGAGAGGAGATAGATGATATGTTGACTAATGTATGGAAAGCTCAAGCACACCTTGAGGCAGACATGCGCACACTGGTGGAAGACACTTTCCAGCCTTTGGATATCAGCTACAAGGATTTCCAAAGTTACATGGCTGAGATAAGAATGGAGCTTGGAAACATATTAACCATGCTTGACAAGGAAGCTACGCCACCACTATCGATCGACGCAGTACATGTACCATCGATCAACATCGGCAAGACTACATCCAAGGACCGACCAGAATGTTCATCACCTAAGAGAGATGAATGGGAGATTGCTTACATCAATACACGGATTGGATACATCTACAGCCCTCTCAACAACAATGTCGAATGGTTAAGCAAGAGGATCGATCTTCTACAGAAAGAGCTAGCATCAATTCGCAAGAAATATCAGGCTCAGAATGCTACTTTTCCATCGATCGACACACAGTCTTCACCGTCGATCGACACAAGGTTCGCATCACTGGAAGATAGGATGAAAGCATACGAGAAAAAAAACGATCATTTCAGTTCACCTATCATGCGATACCTGGATACACTGTCACAGCAGCTGAACGAGCTACAACAAGACATGAGCATAGTTCAAGATCATCTTGGTCTTCGTGACAGAAACGCGACATCGATCGACAGGCCTAGACCAATATCGATCGACATCGAGCCACCACCAGCGAAGAGAGCATGCACTGCAGCAGAAGTTGATCAGATCAAACATGAGCTGTACGAAGCTATGGACGCTATGGAAGAGAGACTCAACGAACGAAGTGATGACATTGACGACACTCTCAACGAAAGAGTGACCAGCCTTTGCAGAGCTACTGGTCTATTGAAGAATGAGATACGCAGTATGCAGATAATTCTTGAGTACCAAGGACAGCGCTCAGAATCAATCGACACAGTTGATACTGAATCGACCGACAGAACTCCCAGCGAAACGACCAACGCACAAGTTGTCGCATCGATCGACACTGAGTCCTTGGCAGATCAAGATCAGCAGATTCATGACCAGCACGACACAAAACAACATGATAAACTGTCCGAGCATTCAACATTTGATTTCTATCAGCATCAGTTTGACATGGAAGATTTGGACAGAAGGTTGCAAGTCATCAAAGCAGATTTAGCAAAGATACATCCTAGATGGACAAGATCAGATGATGCCACAAGAAGCTTCACTGCTGCTGAGTCCAAAGATGAGGGAAATGTTTGCCCACCAGCAAACAACAACCCCCACTGCGCCCCCTGAGTCACAAACATACCAAAGCCAAGCTAAATGACTATAACAAAGCGCTGAGTGGGAGGCAACCTACTATTAGGTTTTCTTTTATTTCTTTTTAAGTTATTTTTCATTTTTACTTTTATTTTTCGGATTTATTTTTGCAGTTTTTATAAGATCCGAGTAGAATGATGATTCCGTCGACCAACACGTACCATTCATATCGCTTGACACCACACGACCATTACTAACGACCGACGTACACCCCTACAAATCGATCGACACCTTGTCTATCAGGTTTAATCGTTCTATCTTGTTATATTTATTATTTATATGATTTATTTCTTTTACCTCACTCCGGCTGTGTTACACTGGGACAGTTTAATTTAAGTCTTGGGGGGGGAGTTTACTAATATGTGGTTTTATTTTGGTTTTTATTTAAAACTTTTTTCAAAATTATTTTTCACATAAGTATTAAACAGGGACATTGATATAGATTTATATTTGATTGTCTGACCACTCTTTAGCACCATTCTAGATTTACTGATTGCAGATAGTACTAAAGATGCTAAAGTGGATCAACCTGTAACCTATATACACTAGCTGATATTGTTTGAAGGAACCAAAGCTGACCTCCAACACTAGTACTGATTTATTTGCTTGTCTTGGGGCTTGGAAATCACTGGATCGGAATCCTCTTACAAGTCTGGAAGGTAAAAATTCGGTGTGTTTCTGGTTCCCTTCCTTCTCTCTCTTCGGCATCTCAAAGATCTAAGTTTATGTTATAAAAGATTGAAATGATTTCTTGAGAGGCAGAGGGGTAGGAGTGTCTCCTGCGACCCAGTATTCTAAATCTCAAGGATGATCACACATTGTGGAAACGAGGGATATGTAAATTACCAGAGACCCCAGTATTCGCTACACTTTGTCAAAATGTATGAGTTACAATGCAAATGTCAATGAGATAGACTCGATGACCTTTGTGGCATCGAAACCTGTTGAAATTGAAACTAATAAGAGATTCAGAGAAGAGAGATGAGGGGAGAAAGGGATCAGAGAAGACTACATGTGTGTTCAGATACTTGTTTGAGTTGAATCCATGTGTCCTTTGATCGATACTCCCAAGGTAAAGCCTGCACTTTTATTTTATGTTAAGAAATGAGGTTAGTAGATGGGAATGTCAGATGAGATTTGCTAAGTTGTTGACTAGATGAGTTTGGTTGCTAAGCTAGGATAAGGCATAATGAACTTCTGTGATTAGGATGTTTAGATATGAATTGCAAACCCATAGAGTGATGACTTCAATATTTTGAATCTTTGAGTTCCTACTGTTTTCAAACCTTTTCCAAAGATTACTGTTTTTGCTTGAGGACAAGTCTGGGGGAGTTGATATACCATGGATTTTACCCGTTTTTAACCATTGTATACTAGTGTTTTATTATATATTTAATCTGTTTTCTAAGGCTGTTAGGTATGTTTTCAGGTTCAGGAGCGTTTTGTGATATAGTGATGTTTTTGGAGCATTTTGGAGTACAAGAGATGGTACACCCGAGTTGACCATTCAAGACCAAGTCGGAAGTCAATATTGCGATAAGAATCGATCGATACTCATCCAGAGTTGTCGATCGATGTAGCTGAGAAGATCCGCATACTAGAAGATTATAATCGATTGATACACATCCAGTGTTGTCGAACGATATCGAGGACGAAATGGTTTAGCCGACTACTTCACCAAGACTTCACCAAATTACGAGATTGCCCCTGATGAGTTTTTAACCTAATGGAAATGCTTAAATATTCCTGCTACGTGTTTTTGACGGAAAGCTTTGAAGAGTCTAAGAAACACAAGTCTTGAGAGGCAAAGCAGAGAGTTTGAGAGAGAGACTAGAGTTTTACTTGTTTTGAGAGATTGGAGAGATTTGTTATCTCCTTTTGTATTTCTACTTTATTCTATCTATGCAATTTTTTCATCTATCTATTGTTATGAATTGCTTAGTTATGTCTGAGTAGTCTACTTGTTAGATCTAGGGTTTAAATAGGTTTGTGGGATCAGCCCCAAACTATAATTGCTAAGTTGTGATATTCATCAAATAGATTGCACCCTAAGCTTATTCTAGAGTAGCTAACTAGAATATAGATCACTAGGATCTTTGATATCTTGAATTATCTGTTTGAACTAGTATCTCCTTGGAGAAGAGCTAACCGCCCTCCTTGAGATCTAGTGTTCATTATCAGCTCGCGCCTAGGCATATCTAGAAGCCGTCGATCGATATCCCGATAGGTGAATCGATCGCCGAGCGAAAGGTGTATCGATCGATATCTCTAAAGGATATCGATCAACTATTTTTCTATGTCAACATACGATAGTTGAGGCCAGAGATCTAGATTATTTAACCACTGAGACATCACTGAGAGTTAAGCGACTGAGTTCTATAGTATCATGCAAACAACTTGTTAGGAATTTATAGACATTATAATCTCCATTCCTGAATAAAAGCCCTAAGTCTAGCACTCTTCATTTCATTTAAAACCAACTTCACCTAGGATTGATTAGTAGATTATATTTAATTGGTTCCCTAGCTCCTCGTGATTCGATCCCTAAGTACTACAGCTGTACCTCTTATTTGAGAGAGTAAGCTTTACTGGGTAATTTGAGCACTATCATGCATCCACTACGAAAAGTTGGTAGCCCCTAAACACTCTTTAACTCCACCATAAAATTAGCATGTTTCACACCTAGCCCATCTACCCTGAATAGTGCCTGTGGTAAGAAGCTCACGATACTCTTAAATGAATTAGGGAGTTTTGTCTCGATAGTGTTGCATTTTCAGGTTTGAGATGTAGAGTATGGAGCTGACTTTTGAACAGCGGTCAGTGGGGTTCTGGTAAGGATGTGTTGTCCTAGTTTTACTGCTTGTATGGTTTAGAGATTCGTGGTTAAGGTATGGTTGCTGAGAATATGAGAGTTCCCACACTTTCAAACCTTTCTCCCTGTTCTTGACACTTGGCCTTATTCGAGGACAAACAAGGATCTAAGTCTGGGGGAATTGATATATGGTGTTTTGATATCTTGTATATATGTTTTCTAATTGGTTTTCAAGTCCTTATCAAGCCTTTCTAGTCCTTATCGAGTCTTTCTAGTCCTTTTCGAGTCATTACAGGTCTGGAGTTGCATTTGATGGGAGATGGACCAGCTGCAACAAAAGAGGCAGAAAACAGTGCAATTTGGTGATTTTCATGCAGAACAGCCTGATGACTGTTCCCGATCAAGCGGAACAACCAAGTGCCTGTTCCAGCGGCAGAGATTATTAAGGAAATTACAAGACATCTCGGGATTTGCCCTAATTATCCTATTTTTCTCTCCCAGCCGCCTGTGGCTTTGATATATCATATTTTTCTGTTTCTCATTATTTTTCTACGCTTCTTTTCACACAAGAAACCATTGGAGACTTTAGGATCTGAGGATTTTTCTTAATGTAAAGGGAGAAGGCTCCATCTCTCTCGCCATAGAGAAGATTGCCATGAACCCTCTTTCTATCTCTTCTATTAACATGAAGTATTATTCAGATTTGATCTCTTTGTTTTCTCTTGTTATGATTAAGTAGTCGGCTAGCTTGTCTAGGGTTCTATGGTGTTAATTTCGTGAGCTAAACATAGATAAGTGAATCCATTGATTGTCTTCATTCATAAATGTTCTTATTGTTTGCATTAAACTGGCCGCTTAATGTTAGATCATAGGTTTAACATGTTCATTAACCATGTAATAGGTTGCTAGATCTGTTTTGAATAAGCATTGCATCCTAATCAGTGAAAGTAGATATTAGGGTGTTTTTTGAACCTATCGGACTTGATCTCTATTGCTTGCCATCGTTTCTCACCTCAACGACAGTTAGAAGGTGAGATCGACTTGCAAAGGGGAGAGTTCCACAACAGTGGACTGTTCTACCTTGAGTGATCCGAGTTCTAGACTTACGCTTAACTACGCTTGAATAATTGTTTGGCTCACAAGTAATATCACCGGATGAAGTAACCGTAGACTGGCTTCTTTTTAAATTGAATTCTCATTTACATTATTTTACTTGCCTTGCACCATCAATCAAAATTTCATCATTGTTTTAGCTATATATTGATCCATAAAAATAAAGTGTAATAATTGGTCTCTGTGGATTCGATCCTAAAGTGCTACATCGACATACCATTTGATTGTGGTAGTGTGCACATTAGGTTAATTGGTGTGCGTATACACGTAATATCAACTATAAAAATTAAAATATCCAATCTCTTTGACAAACAACTCTCGGGAAACAAACGACGAAATGGGAAAAGGGGATAACCAGCTCTACCCAACCGTTTGAACAACCTGAAGAAGGTCAGAGCTTGGTCTTCCCAGGCCAGCTCGCCATATGTCGAGCTGAGTCTTCCCAGGTCGCCATAGGGAGAGTCCACTTTGTTATCCTTTGAGTCTCGATCAAAATGTCTTTTGTTTCGTCCCAATCAGAGTTCATGTTGAGATTTTACGAAGAAAACAAGGCACACTTGTATGTCCCAACTGCACTCTTCCTAGAGCGAATACGGCTTGTCCCACTCACCCTAGAGTGGAAACAATTTTTTTTGCTTTGAGTCTCGATAAAAATGTCTTTCGTTTCGTCTCAATCGGAGTTTCCGTTGAGATTTTGCGAAGAAAACAAAACACAGTCCCGGACAACTCGCCCTAGGTCAAGTGCCGCTTGTCCCGGCCCACTCGCCCTAGGGTGAGTGAGGCCTTGTCTCAGCCCGCTCGCCCTAGGGCGAGTGCGGTTTGTCGCAGCCGCTCGCCTAGGGCAAGTGTGGCCTTGTCTCAGCCCGCTCGCCCTAGTGCGAGTACGGCCTTGTCTCCGCGAGTGCAGCCTTGTCTCAGCCCGCTTGCCCTAGGGCGAGTGCGGCCTTGTTTCAGCCCGCTCGACCTAGGGCGAATTCGGCCTTGTCTCAGCCCATACCCCACTCGCCCTAGGGCGAGTGCGGCCTTGTCTCAGCAGTCTCGCCCAAGGGCGAGCGCGGCTTGTCTCAGCCCACTCGCCCTAGGGGGAGTGTGGCCTTATCACAGCCTACTAGCCTTAGGGCGAGTGCGGCCTTGTCTCAGCCCACTCGCCCTAGAGCGAGTGCGGCTTGTCGCAGCCCGCTTGTCCTAAGGCGAAAGCGCATTGTCTCAGCCCACTCGCCCTAGAGTGAGGGCGGCCTTGTCTCAGCCCGCTCGCCCTATGGCGAGTGTGGGAATGTCTCAGCCCGCTTGCCCTAGGACGAGTGCAGCTTGTCTCTGCACGCTCGCCCTAGGGCTAGTGCGGTCTTGTCTCAGCCCGTTCCCCCTAGGGCGAGTGCGGCTTGTCTCAGTCCGCTCGCCCCATGGTGAGTGCGGCCTTTCCCGGCCAGTCCGTCGAACCAATGCCATGCATTCTCGCCTAAGTCCTCGTAGCTCCATCCGAAAGAACCATGAACCCAATGTCTCTTGTTCGCCTCGATTTGAGTTATCCTTGAAACTTTACGATAAAACCGCGGAGATTTCTTTTCTCGTATAAGTTCAAGTCCATCCTATAAAACGGCATCGGTTAATTTAACCACCAACTGCCTAGAATATACTATTGGTTTTGAAGTTTTTTACAAAAACCAACGTCGTATCGAAGGTGGTTTCTCAAAGAAATCGCAAAAACGTTTAGAGTCAAAAAACAGTCCAAGGAGGTCAAAATGCGGCTAAAAGCCCACTTTCGATTTTAGACGAGATTGAGCCCAAGATTACTAAGACGGTTTATCTCTTATTCGCATGAGAAGATAAATGTTAAGTTTCCCAAGATAAACGTAAAGTTTGGAGGATAATCATGAGATCAAAGAAAAATAGAATATTTCCGTTTTATGATAAACTCGACCTAGGGGCAGAAAGGGAATATGCAAACCGATCTTAGAGGAGTATATAAGGGGTGTCAAGGCGAGAGGCGCAAAGGAGAATTCTTTTACTTTAGAGCACTGCACTTAGAAACTCTAGGCATTACTTTCGACATGCCTGCTTCTATGACTTGCAATCATACTAGAAGAACTCGCACAGGCAGTTCGATCTCTTGTTCAATTCATTCCAACTGAACTATGTCCGATTTGATCCTCGAAAGGAGTACTTTTTCGTATGTTTTTTATCTTTTGTTATCTAGCTGCGATTCAATTAGGTTTAAGGTTTTAGGCGGCTAGAACTAAGAATATCGCTGACAGCTCTCACGGCCGAAGCTTTTATAATCTTTTCTAATCATCGCAATGCTCTCACACGAATTCGAAATAAATATCTACTTTTTCTATACTCTTTTTGTTATCTTTCTATATTTTCCGTATTTATTTGGTCACTTATCGTTGACTCTCGCAGATAATCTGGACCTCAAGGAAAGTAGGGTTTTCTTTGCTTTTCTCCATTCATTGAAATCGATGGTGTGAATTTCAGTTCCCACAGTTTGGCGCTAGAAGGACACATTTCCTGTAGTGTTCCATTCGTACCAGATGCAGACCAGAATCTTCTTCAACCATTGTTTCATGCATCACATGCTCCTGACAATCATCATCTAACAGATCACCAATTACCAATGCATCTGCAGGTGATGTAGGATGCTTAAGCATATCTCGCCTAGTGTACTCATTCCCTACAGCTTCCTTTTGATTTCTGAAAGTTACGTTTACATATCACGTCTTCTAGGATTGCCCTCATGCCGTACAACCAATGAAGACAAAGCTTGAATGTGATTCAAACACCTCTCCACTTTCATGCTATGAGGAAATGAGGTACCCTTCTCATTCCACATCATTTTTGGCTGTCTTTAATTGAACAAGTGGTTCCAAATCTTTCACGATTCCAGACCATGTTTCGCCCCTTTTCCTTCATATGGCTTTGGACACCTTGCTCTCTCACTGCAATTACGTTCTTCTCTCGAAGAGAAAGATGAAAGCTCAACACGACTCTGTGATGGCTCATATGAGACCATGTCCTTGATAAGTATCTCCTTTCCCAGTTGCTTGGTGTCATGGTCATAAGGGGCCAATGAACCCAAACATTACTGTTCCTGAGTCGTTACCTGAGACTGCAATACTTTTCTTTGCCTGGTAGATTCAGATTTTATGTCAGCAACTCTCTTCTCACAAAAATGGCCGATTGTGACAATATTCCGCAGTTGGTACAAGGTTTAAATAGTTGATATGCTCAAATTAACCTTTAAGCTACTCTCTCAAATAATAGGTTTGTAGTAGTAATTAGGGATCAAATCCATAGAGATTCAATATTTCACATAATAAACTATTGGTTTCAGAGAGCCATAGCAATAATATAAAGAAAATAAGAAATCACTATAGAGATTGGTTTGTAAGTTATCATGAGAAGACGCTAGACCAAGAATCAACAAATGGGAACAGAGAATCAAGTACCCACTATAGTACTGTGACAATTTCTACATCTGATCAGGTCCTATGCCCTGAAAGCATAAGGCGTGATACAGCCAAGGCCCTGCGTTAAGAAAATAGGCATTGTCATCCACTGAAACGCAAGACCAGGATCTTGAATCCTGCTACATCAATTGATCTAATCAGGCTCTGAGCCTAAAAACATCTACTAGACCATGTTGTACCTTTAAAAATGCATCTCCTTCGGGTTTAATTACGGTTCAGGTCTAAACGAACCCAGAAAAAGGGATTAAAGAAGCAATGTTGTGCTCAGGATAGACTTACTGAGAAGGAATGACTCCGGTAGACTGAGGTGCAAAGCTTATCTCTGGAATTCGATTACAAAATCGAAAGATAAGGGGTAATTTGCTAGGAAAAAATAGGAAGATATTACTCCGGATTCCGTTCAGGATGCCGACCTTCCAACTCCTGCATGGAGTAATCCCAACTCAAACATGGCTCCATTTTGGCCTTAGATAAAAATGGAAGTTTTCTTTAAAGAGGATTCTTCTATATTTTTGAATATGGAATTTTTTGGCCTAATTACCCGTGCCACGTCTAACCTATAAAAGAGGGGGGGGGGATGTAAACCCTAGAAAAAAAAATCGGCATAAAGAGACTAAAATAATATAGCTAGGCGGTTAGAAGTAGAGTTTATACACCAAATGTTGAAATTTCGGCTCAAATAATCAATAATACATCTCTTTAAGTCTCAATTCTTGCTTCCATACTGCTTCCAAACCGTTTTGTATTATCATCAAAGATCCTACACAAAAATACCCTAATAAGATGCTCATGAGGAAGACCATGATAGAGATGCTGACCCACAAAAGAGAGGTATGAAGGTTTCATAACAGTGACATACCTCAAAATAACATGTAACATATTTAGGAAGCCTTTATATAAACATCTAAACTATTAAAACTGAAGTACATATAGTACTTAACCCTAACTTTTCCACAATATTTACCATCCCATGCCACTGCAATTAAAATAAATAATAAATAATTAATGATTAATTGTTATTGAACATTTATTATAACTGATTTTTTAAAAGATTTCCATATATATGATCTATCAATCAAATCTTAGGGATTTGTTGTAATAAAACGTGATATACTCCTAAAGTAACGTTTTTAATTTCTTTTCCTATAATCAAGTATAATTAAT
Source organism: Raphanus sativus (assembly GCF_000801105.2). Taxonomy (NCBI): domain Eukaryota; kingdom Viridiplantae; phylum Streptophyta; class Magnoliopsida; order Brassicales; family Brassicaceae; genus Raphanus; species Raphanus sativus. The sequence continues at coordinate 19,150,044 of NC_079511.1, forward strand.
TTGAAATACAAATCGATTATATCATATACTTTAAAATAAATGAAAAAGCTTTATAGTTTGAATATTAGTTGGACGACGATGATACTATCGAACATGTATTTTATAATATTACAGACCTCTTAGTCCATATGCATATATTGATTATTTTTTAAAATCATACGGTTTTTTATCAAATAAATCATACGGTTTAAGAATGATTCTGTTTTTTTGGGCTCACTTTTTTCTTATCTACTTGATGCAACATACACTCAATAAAAAATATATATCTAACTGATGCAACTCACATCCAATAAAAAAGTATATCTAACTGATGAATAAAATATATACAATTTTAAGTTGATACAGTCTCTTTTAAAACAAATTATATTTACACTTTATATTAATACATAGTTAGTTTTTTCTAAAACATATTAATATATAACCGATGCAACATACATTCAATAAAAAAAATATATCACAATGCAATTAAAAAATATGGTCTGAATAATAAACAAACACCAGAACGGACGCACGGATTTGCCGATTTAACTTTAATCTGGTTTTTAACATAACTCAAAATCGGTTTGAGGAGCGAGTCACGGTCTGACTTTTTGACGGGCCGGTTTGGTACAGTTTTTAAGACAATGCAAGTATGTAATATTAATATATTATTTAATATATATAAAGTATAAAATTTATAAAAAATATATATATATAACCGCGCGGACGCGCGGATTAAAAGCTAGTTGGAAAAATTATTGGAGGAGCCCCAATTACATATAAGCTTTGTGCTACAGATTTTCCAAACCCAGATATAGTTAATATATATACATAATTATCACTTAACCATTAAAATGAGAGAATAAAACATGTTTAGAGTATTTAATTGACACTTAGAAAAAACTTCCTAAAACAATTAAAATATGGAGAAAATTTTAAATAACACTCTCTGTTTAGTTTTCCTCTCACAGATACATAGACATACAAGTTAATCATATAATAGCCTTGTATATACTCTTGTTGTGTCCTCCTATGCCACATCTATTGCATTTGTATGGTTGTGATTTAGAACCTTGAACACCAAACTCATCAACTGATTTATTCCTCTATGTATGAGGCCTTTCACTGTTTTTTTTATTAGATAGAAATTGACACAATACTCAGCAATATTTTAAAGAAGATGCAATTAGGTAAATCTGAACAAAGCGAGGACGGCCTAGTGGTCTTGAGGGAGCTTTGGCCCCAATACGGACCCGGGTTCGAATCCCGCTGGCCACTGGGGGTTAAATTTAAAATCTAGGTTCCCCTAGCGTCCGGTGACCGAGGCGTACTCCGGCCGATAATGTAGGCTGATACGGACACTCGTCGCTAGTCTGGATCCACTTCGGTGGATGCCAGGATACACCGGATTATTCAAAAAAAAAAAATAGGTAAATCTCAATCAGGGTGTATTCTTTCAGCATAAGCCAACTTATTTTTAGTCAAGTGGAAAACATCAACATAGTGGTTTTCATCACTCATTGTATGCTTAACTATATTCTAGACTGATTTATAAGGGTTAACATATATTTAAGAGAATTATCACAATATTCTAAAAAGAAGATATGGAGAAAACCGATTTACATGTTTCTTTCCAAAAACATTATTATCAACTCTAACTGAAATTCCTCATAAACTTTGTAAAAACTATATGGAAATTTTTTTCCCACTTAAAATATAGGATGTTTAAAAGGCAAATTATCATCAACAAAAAGTGATGAATTCCTAAGCACATGAACCGCTTTCTTTTTGTATCTTCTTTTTTTGTTTTCTTATCTCCATATCAACTACTCATGTATTTAACCAAAACTAATTCACTATCACTTCAACTATTGAGTTTGAAGTAAATTCAAATCCAATCTCAGCTGGTGTTTGTTTCTGTAAAATTAATCAGATTCAATATATAGTTCTGCGAACAAAAGAATCACAAGAAAAAAAAAGCAATGCAAACACACTAAAAAGTACATAAACAACACCAGACACTTTGTTATCATTTTTTTCACACACTTCATTATCTAAGTAATGAATTGAGAAAGAGTATCAGATGAACCCATTCTGATGCTTTCCTCTTAATGTTTGTATAATCAAACTCATTCTGATGATTTTCTCTTAACGTTTGTATAATCAAAAAAAAGATGAATTTATAGTTATGCAAGCAAACACACTACGCACACACTAACACTACAAGAAAACACTATTTTGGCGAGGGAAGTTAACTAGGAAAATGAAACCTCGTATATTTACGTTGCAATTACCAGTAACTTACGAGGAAAAATAAAGTAAATGTTATTACGTCGTAAAATAACGACGAAATTGTTTCCTCGTAAAAATATAGTAAGATTATGTGGTTTTAACGAGGAAAGCTAGTTTCCACGTAAAGTCGACGTAAGCTTAGCGTCTACTTTACGAGGAAATAGTTTACGTGCCTTTAACGACGAAATTTTGAAGCACGCTTTTTCGGCTACCTACTTAAATTTCGTTGTAAATCCCTAGCAAAAAATCAACTACCAGATTAGAAAATTTTCTATAAATATGAAAATTTGAACATCATTTTAAACACACCAACAAGAAGAAAAAAAATGCAAAAGAAAAAAAAATGTCAGGTTCCGGGAATGTTTTCGAGTTGCGGAGGTGGATGTATATGCATAGAGATGCTAACGGGAGAGTGACGAAAGAATACCTTGCGGGGCTGGAGACATTTATGCATCAAGCAGATTCCACACCGCTCGCCCAAGAAAGCGGTAAGATGTTCTTTCCATGTCGGAAATGCAACAATTCGAAATTGGCAAATCGTGAAAATGTTTGGAAGCATTTAATAAATAGAGGTTTCACGCCAAATTACTATATCTGGTTTCAACATGGAGAAGGTTATAATTATGATCAGAATGAAGCTAGTAGTAGTAATAGCAATTTTCAGGAAGAACCGGTTGATCATCATTTGCATAATGAACATAGTTACCATCAGGAGGAGCAGATGGTAGATTATGATAGGGTTCATGATATGGTAACTGATGCATTCGTAGCTCATGATGAAGATGAAGAACCTAACATAGATGAAAAAAAAGTTTTATGAAATGTTAAATGCGGCGAATCAGCCACTTTACAGTGGCTGTAGAGAAGGTCTCTCTAAATTGTCGTTGGCTGCTAGAATGATGAATATTAAAACTGATCACAAATTCATAATCTACCTGAAAGTTGCATGAATGAATGGACAGACTTGTTTAAAGAGTATTTGCCGGAAGACAATGTGTCTGCTGATTCTTATTATGAGATTCAGAAACTGGTTTATAGTCTTGGGTTGCCTTCGGAGATGATAGATGTTTGCATCGAAAACTGCATGATCTACTGGGGAGATGATGAGAAGTTAGAAGAACGTTGAATCTGCAAGAAGCCACGATTCAAGCCGCAAGGACGGAGACGTAATAGGGTACCGTACCAAAGGATATGGTACCTACCAATTACAGACAGATTGAAAAGATTGTACCAATCAGAGCAGACTGTTGGAAAGATGAGATGGCATGCTGAGCTTACTCAGACGGATGGTGAGATGACTCATCCATCAGATGCAAGAGCCTGGAAACATTTTAACAAAGTACATCCAGAATTCTCAAGCAATATCCGGAATGTGTATCTCGGATTATGCACAGATGGATTTAGTTCATTCGGAATGTCAGGGAGACAATATTCATTGTGACCAGTCTTTCTTACGCCATACAACCTGCCACCGGAGATGTGCATGCAACGGGAGTTGCTATTCTTGACCATATTAATATCTGGTCCGAACCATCCAAAAAAGTCTCTGGATGTTTTCGTACAACCACTGATAAAAGAGTTGAAGGATTTGTGGTGAACAGAGGAGAGGACATATGACTGCTCAACGAAGACGAATTTCACGATCAGAGCGATGCTTTTCTGGACCATAAGCGATTTTCCTGCCTATGGGATGTTGTCTGGATGGACTACACATGGAGATTTGCTTGTCCATATTGTAATGGAACGACAGATGTGTTTCAACTGAAGAATGGTAGGAAGACAAGTTGGTTCGATTGTCATCGTCGATTTCTTCCCATTGGCCATTCTATCGAAGAAACAAGACATTGTTTAGGTACAAAGGGTTGTGAGAGACACTCCTCCTCCATATTTAACTGGAGAACAAATTGAAGAGCAACTCGATTACCATAGATCTTTGGAAACAGTTCCTCGTGGTGGTAATTGGCATGTCCCCAGTAATATGCATGATTCTTACGGTGTTCATCACAACTGGCACAAGAAGCGTATATTTTGGGAGTTGCCATATTGGAAGGATCTTCTTCTGCGCCACAACCTTGATGTGATGCATATAGAGAAGAATTTCTTTGAGAACATCATGAATACAATATTGAATGTCCCGGGGAAGACAAAAGACAACATAAAATCGAGGTTGGACTTGCCGGATATTTGCTCAAGAAGTGAGTTACATATGAAAAGCAATGGACAAGTTCACGTTCCGATATTCAGATTGTCTTCAGAAAAAAATTCGGTGTTGTTCAACTGGGTAGCATCAGAAGTGAAGTTCTCCGATGGGTATGTTTCAAATCTCTTTAGATGCGTTGAAAAGGGTCAAAAGTTCTCCGGGATGAAGAGTCATGATTGTCATGTGTTTATGCAATGACTACTTCTCTTTGCATTTGCGGAGTTACTTCCTACAAACGTACATGAAGCACTTGCAGGTAGTATATTATAACGCAGTAGTTTTATAATGATTTAGTTTGCAATAATATATGACTAATAATGTGTTTAATTGTTTTTGGAATATACAAGGCACTGGAGCATTTTTCAGGGATCTGAGCCCGCACACTCTTAAAGAAAAAGTCGTGGAACAGCTTGAGGAGAACATTCTCATTTTATTGTGCAACTTAGAGAAGATATTTCCTCCTGAATTTTTTGACGTCATGGAGTATCTTGCTGTCTACCTCCCATATGAGGCATTGCTTCGTGGACCTTTACATTACGGATGGATGTATTAGTATGAGCGAGCCATGAAATATTTGAAGGAAAAAGCAAAAAACCTCGCAATACTTGAAAGTTCTATAATTTCTGAAAGTTTGACGAAAGAAACTTCTCACTTCACATCGTACTACTTTGCGTCAAAAGTACGTACTCGGAAAAGAGCTCCAATGAGATATGATAATGGTGGTGTCGCGCCAACATATGCAGTTGCTGGTGTTCCAGACATCTTTAGCCAGATGGGCGACTGGGTGGGAAATCAAAAGAGGTTTGGTGGTCGAGTGAAGAAGACGCTCATTGTGCACACACCTATATTATACTCAATTGCGAGGATCCATTGATGCGTTATTTTGAAAGGTAACATATATGGACACTTCTAAATTAACACATATAAGTATAAATTATATAATTGTCAAAGTTAATATAAAATGCTATTTTACAGCCTATTTGTTTTTCAAGTCGAAGAAACATTCTTAGGTATATCCACAAGTGACGTAGACAAAAGGAAAGATCAACACTTTATAAAGTAGTTGAAGAAATAGGTATTAACTCAAACTCTCTTTTTTCAGGTCGATCAAACTCTTTTTCATACATTATTCGTATTTCAATGTTCATTTTATTTTTGCAGGTTGATTATGACAACGATGCAGATTATCCTAAGTGGTTACACGAAGTAATTCAATCTCCACATGTAACGGTCACCACATCACAAATGTATTTCACAGGAGGCTATACTTTTCACACATATGAGTATGGTAGACAGCGGGCGACCAGTAACTATGGAATATGTGTGAAAGGGGAAACCGATTTCTACGGGATCTTGATGGAGATTATTGAAGTAGAATTCCCAGGGATATTGAATCTGAAATGCGTCCTCTTCAAATGTGAATGGTTCGACCCCGTCGTCAACAGAGGTGTTCGGTTTAACAAATTCGGTGAAGTTGATGTCAATGGTGGACGAAAGGTACAACAAATTATTTATTTTGCATACACGAGCAGAATAAATTAACTTCTATGTTTTCTTTATTTTTGCAGGTACAACAAATTCGAGTCTTTCATCTTAGCTTCACAAGTAGATCAAGTTAGCTACCTTCCATACCCTCGGATGAGAGAATCGGGAATTTCTTGGTTAGCCGTGATCAAAGTTACACCTCGAGGACGAATCATCAGTGGAGAAGAACCACCATTGCAAGAAGAACAGATAAATGAAGTCGAGGAACCTGAACAACAAATTGATGATATCCTTCTCACTGATCTGCATAATCATGAGTACGAAGATCTTACCGACGATGCCACAGAGGAAGCTGTTGAAGACGAGTTTAATGAAAATGATGATGTTTCTAGTGATGACGAGAATGTAGATGTATCCAAATGATGTATTGGTTATTAATATGATTGATTTTCAGACTTAATGTTTTGGATTTGATGGATTTAGTCATGAAAAACTATTAATGTAATGGGATTTTGTATTAAAAATAATAGATTGAGATTATTGTTGAAAAGTAAACTTGATTTGGGATTGGGCTAATCATTTCTCTAATCATGTTTAGCCCAAAACTTAGCCCAAAATCTAGAATAATCATCCACCTCCTCAAAATAAAAATCTAGATATTCTTATAGAATTATCTAGATAATTAGTATAAAATAATCTAGATATTTAAGTAGAATTCTCTAGACTTAAGCTTAAAATATTTGAGATATTTTGTAATATGGAGGCTATAAATACCTCCACCCTCCTTTCATTTGTATCATCAAGAAATCCAAGCTTGTAAAAATTATCTAAATATTAAGAAATCCTCTTCAAAGTTATAAAAAGCTTTCTTCTTCATAAAGTTTCTTTCTCTTCAAACACTTAAAATACTTTCTCCATTTCTATAAAGTTTTTCATTCCAACAAAGTGGTGTCAGAGCTACAACTTCCTTTTGAAGATGGCAAACAATGGTGTTCCCCTCCAAGTTCCATTGCTCACTAAGAGCAACTATGACAATTGGAGTCTTAGGATGATGGCTATCTTATGAGCACATGATGTGTGGGAGATAGTTGAGAAAGGCTTCAATGAACCGGAGAATGATGGTGGTCTATCTCAAACTCAAAAGGATGGTTTGAGAGTTTCAAGGAAGAGAGACAAGAAGGCTCTCTGTCTAATCTATCAAGGATTAGATGAAGATACATTTGAGAAGGTTGCTGGTGCAAAAACGTCCAAAGAAGCATGAGAAAAGCTTCGGACTTCTTACAAGGGAGCGGAACAAGTTAAGAAGGTACGACTTCAAACTCTAAGAGGAGAATTTGAAGCATTACAAATGAAGGAAGGAGAACTCATCTCAGATTACTTCTCAAGAGTCTTGACGGTTACTAATAACCTAAAGAGAAATGGTGAGAAGTTAGATGAGGTGAGAATCATGGAGAAAGTTCTTAGATCGTTGGATTCGAAATTCGAGCACATTGTTACCGTGATTGAAGAGACAAAAGACTTGGAGACTATGACGATGGAGCAACTTCTTGGATCACTACAAGCTTATGAAGAAAAGAAGAAGAAGAAAGAAGATATTGTGGAGCAAGTTCTCAAGATGAAAATTGATCAAAAGGAAGAAGCTGCCCGAAATCATCCGAGACATGGTGGTGGTCATTTCCGAGGACGAGGACGTGGTGTCAATGGAAGAGGTTGGAGACCATATGAAGAAAACTTCAACCAAAGAGGAGAGAATTCATCAAGAGGTCGTGGAAGAGGAAATCCAAAATCAAGGTACGATAAATCAAGCATCAAATGCTATAGTTGCGGAAGGTTTGGACATTATGCTTCTGAATGCAAAACTCCAAACAACAATAAAGTTGAAGAGAAGTCCAACTATGTTGAAGAAAAGAGTAAAGAATAAATGCTATTGATGGCTTACAAGAAGGATGAACCAAATGAGGTTCACAAGTGGTACCTTGATAGTGGTGCAAGCAACCACATGTGTGGGAATAAAAGCATGTTCGTGGAGCTCGATGAATCAGTGAAAACTGATGTGGCTTTGGGAGATGAATCGAAGATGGAGGTGAAAGGTAAAGGAAATATTCTCATCCGCTTGAAGAATGGAGATCATCAGTTCATTCCCAATGTTTACTACATTCCAAGCATGAAGACCAACATCTTGAGCCTAGGACAACTCTTAGAGAAAAGTTATGACATTCGACTAAAGGATAATAGCTTTTCTTTAAGAGATAAAGCAAATAATCTCATCACAAAGGTGCCAATGTCAAGCAATATAATGTTTGTCTTTAACATTCAAAATGACATTGCACGATGTCTCAAGATGTGCTACAAGGAGGAATCTCGGCTTTGGCATCTTCGATTTGGGCATCTCAATTTTGGAAGCTTAGAGCTACTTTCTAAGAAAGAGATGGTGAAAGGATTACCTTGCATCAACCATCCAAATCAAGTGTGTGAAGGGTGTTTACTTGGAAAGCAATTCAAGATGAGTTTTCCAAAGGAGTCAGAGACAAGAGCAAGAAAGCCACTAGAACTCATACATACAGATGTATGTGGGCCGATCAAACCAAGTTCACTTGGTAAGAGTAACTACTTCCTTCTCTTTATTGATGACTTTTCAAGAAAAACATGGGTTTACTTTTTGAAACAAAAATCAGAAGTGTTTGAAAATTTCAAAAAGTTTAAAGCCCATGTTGAGAAGGAAAGTGGTCTTAAGATCAAGTCCATGAGATCTGATCGAGGAGGAGAATTCATGTCCAAGGAGTTTCTGAAGTATTGTGAAGATAATGGCATCCGAAGACAGTTGACGGTGCCGAGAACTCCTCAACAAAATGGAGTAGCAGAAAGAAAGAATAGGACAATACTTGAGATGGCAAGAAGCATGCTCAAGAGTAAGAAGCTACCAAAGGAGTTGTGGGCAGAAGCAGTGGCGTGTGCGGTCTATATATCAAACCGATCGCCAACAAAGAGTGTTTTAGGAAAGACACCACAAGAAGCTTGGAGCGGAAGGAAGCCCGGTGTTTCACACCTAAGAGTCTTTGGAAGCATTGCTCACGCTCATATTCCAGATGAAAAGCGGAGCAAACTAGATGATAAAAGTGAGAAGTATGTCTTCATTGGGTATGACGCTAACTCCAAAGGCTACAAGCTCTACAATCCTGACACAAAGAAGACAATCATCAGCCGGAATGTCATCTTTAATGAAGAAGGAGAATGGGATTGGAGATCAAATAATGAAGACTACAATTTTTTTCCGTCTTTTGAAGAAGAGAATGTGGAACAGCCGAGAGAAGAGCCCAATACACCACCAACTTCACCAACACCAAGTTCTCAAGGAGATGAAAGCTCAAGTGAAAGGACTCTACGTTTCAGAAGTCTACAAGACATCTACGAGGTAACTGAAAATCAAGACAATCTCACTCTATTTTGTCTATTTGCGGATTGCGAGCCTATGAACTTTGAAGAAGCTCAAAAAAAGAAGTCATGGAGAAGTGCAATGGATGAAGAAATCAAGTCCATACAAAAGAATGATACATGGGAGCTAGCTTCACTTCCAAATGCGCATAAAGCAATCGGTGTGAAGTGGGTGTACAAGGCAAAGAAGAATCCTAAAGGAGAAGTTGAAAGGTACAAGGCAAGATTGGTGGCAAAAGGCTATAGTCAAAGAGCCGGGATCGACTATGATGAGGTATTTGCTCCAGTTGCTTGCTTAGAAACGGTTAGATTAATCATTTCATTGGCAGCCCAAAAGATTTGGAAGATACATCAAATGGATGTCAAATCAGCCTTCCTAAATGGAGACCTTGAGGAAGAAGTCTATATTGAACAACCACAAGGCTACATAGTCAAAGGAGAAGAAGACAAAGTCTTAAGGCTGAAGAAGGCGCTTTATGGATTAAAGCAAGCACCAAGAGCATGGAACACTCGGATTGATAAGTACTTCAAGGAGAAAGGCTTCATCAAGTGTCCATATGAGCATGCACTTTATATCAAAACACAAAACAATGATATATTGATTGCATGCTTGTATGTGGATGACTTGATATTCACCGGCAACAATCCGATTATGTTTGAAGATTTCAAGAAGGAGATGACAAAGGAGTTCGAGATGACTGATATTGGATTGATGTCATACTACCTTGGCATTGAAGTAAAGTAAGAAGAAAATGGAATATTTATTACTCAAGAAGGCTATGCAAAAGAGGTGCTTAAGAAGTTCAAGATGGATGACTCAAATCCAGTTTGCACGCCAATGGAATGTGGAGTTAAGTTATCAAACGAAGAAGAAGGAGAGAGTGTGGATCCAACACTCTTTAAGAGTCTGGTTGGAAGCTTACGCTATCTAACATGCACAAGACCAGACATCCTACACGCAGTTGGAGTTGTGAGTCGATACATGGAGCATCCAACAACAACTCATTTCAAGGCAGCTAAGAGGATCCTACGCTATATCAAAGGTACAATCAACTTTGGCTTGTACTACTCTATCTCTGAAGATTACAAGCTTGTTGGATATAGCGATAGCGATTGGGGTGGAGATGTAGATGACCGGAAAAGCACAAATGGCTTCGTGTTTTTCGTTGGAGAAACCGCTTTTACATGGATGTCAAAGAAGCAACCAATAGTCACCCTTTCTACTTGTGAGGCAGAGTATGTGGCAGCTACTTCATGTGTTTGCCATGCTATCTGGTTACGAAACTTGCTAAAAGAGTTGAACCTACCACAAGAAGAGCCAACAAAGATCTTGGTGGATAACAAGTCGGCAATAGCATTGGCAAAGAATCCAGTCTTCCATGATCGGAGTAAGCACATAAATACTCGTTATCACTACATTAGAGAATGTGTTACCAAGATGGATGTGCAATTAGAGTATGTGAAGACAAATGATCAAGTAGCTGATATCTTCACCAAGCCACTCAAGCGAGAAGACTTCATCAAGATGAGGAGTTTACTTGGAGTAACCAAATCAAGTTTAAGAGGGGGTGTTGAAAAGTAAACTTGATTTGGGATTAGGCTAATAATTTCTCTAATCATGTTTAGCCCAAAACTTAGCCCAAAATCTAGAATAATCATCCACCTCCTCAAAATAAAAATCTAGATATTCTTATAGAATTATCTAGATAATTAGTATAAAATAATCTAGATATTTAAGTAGAATTCTCTAGACTTAAGCTTAAAATATTTGAGATATTTTGTAATATGGAGGCTATAAATACCTCCACCCTCCTTTCATTTGTATCATTAAGAAATCCAAGCTTGTAAAAATTATCTAAGTATTAAGAAATCTTCTTCAAAGTTATAAAAAGCTTTCTTCTTCATAAAGTTTCTTTCTCTTCAAACACTTAAAATACTTTCTCCATTTCTATAAAGTTTTTCATTCCAACAATTATAAGTTAAGGAATTGTGGTTTTAGAATTTGGAGTTTAGAATGAAAAAAATAGATTGAGGTTTGGGGTTTGGAATATATGAAATAGAAGATAAGGAAGATGGGGTTTGGGGTTTGGGATTTCAGATTTTAGGGATTTAGACATAATCATCGTTATTAACTCGTAATATAACGAGGAAATAATGAAGAATTTGAAAAATAAATAAAGCCGGACTCGATAATTCCACGTAAGCTGAAATCGTCGTAAAGATCTCGTAGGCTTACGTGGAATTACCGAGTCCCTCTTTCTTTTTTAATTTTCTCGTAATTTCCTCGTAAGTTTACGTGGAAATAACGAGTATTATGTTTAAATCCCTAAAATCCTAAACCCCAAACCCCATCTTCCTTATCTTCTACTTCATATAATCCAAACCCCAAACCCATCTTCCCTTTAACCTCAATCTATATTTTTTCATTCTAAACCCCAAATTCTAAAACCACAATTCCTTAACTTATAATCTCAATCTATTATTTCTAATACAAACTCCATTTACATTATAAGGGTTAACATATATTTAACAGAACTATCACAATAGTCTAAAAAGAAAATATGGAGAAAACCGATTTACATGTTTCTTTCCAAAAAAATTATGATACAACTCTAACTGAAATTCCTCATAACGTTTTTAAAAACTATATGGAGAATGTTTTTTCCACTTAAGATATAGGATGCTTAAAAGGCAAATTATCATCATCAAAAAGTGATGAATTCCTAGGCACATGAACCGTTTCCTTTTTGTATCTTCTTTTTGGTTTTCTTCTCTCTATATCAACTACTCATATATTTAACCAAAACTAATTCACTATCACTTCAACTATTGAGTGTGAAGTAAATTCAAATCCAATCTCAGCTGGTGTTTGTTTCTGTAAAATTAACCAGATTCGATATATAGTTCTGCAAATAAAAGAATCACAAGAAAAAAAGCAATGCAAACACACTAAGAAGCACATAAACAACACCACACACTTCATTATCATTTTTTTTTGTTCCCACACTTCATTATCTAAGTAATGAATTGAGAAAGAGTATCAGATGAACCCAGTCTGATGCTTTCCTTTTAATGTTTGTATAATCAAACTAATTCTGATGATTTCCTCTTAACGTTTGTATAATCAAACAAAAGATGAATTTATAGTTATGCAAGAACACACTACGCACTACACATAAACAACCCATATACTTTATTCTCAAAGAATCTAATGGAATAAAATAAATAAAACAAGCAGTACAGAGACATCATCAATAAGTGATATACCCGATCCAAACTGAGCTCATTCTACATCCTTCCCTTTTTTGTTCAGAAAGACGATTAACACTTTCACACCAAGCTGAATCCATCTTATACTTATCCTCAAGCCTCCCTCTGATCCTATTAACCACATTTCTGAACAATTGTGTGTTTTCTCCTTTTTGATATCATCGTAAACCATCCTCAACACTTCAAGCTACAGCTTTTGCTTTCCTCTGCAATGGCTTGCGATGAAGAGTAGGCGCATGATTTCATTCATCCTTTTTAAAGCGTAGCGTTAGCTTCAATGTCAAAAGACTCGCCGCTTATAGGCCTCCGATAGATTTTTCTTTGCTTTCTCCGTTAGTGCACATCTTCATCATTGGTCCACTCACTTTTTTGTCGCACTCCATAGATTCGTCGAGATTTAGGGTTTTTTGCTGTGCTCAAAACTTTAAGGTGGAACTGATGATGGTGGAGCTGAAGAAGATCACCGGAGATGATGACCGCGTTGAGAAAATATAGTGTGGAGAGATGATGGCGTCAATTCAACATTTTTTTATTAGAAATAACAGTAATATGATAATTTTCCCTATTAATGAAACTTGTTTAGTCATACTGAGTTATAGAACCTTGATTGGAAAGAAAACAGTTGGTTAATGGCCGTTTGAGGCCATTCTCTAAAAATTAGTTCTCTTACTTTCTTTACCTAGCCCGTTTTCAATTTATCTCAATAACTACAAATTTGTAACAAAAAAACCATATATTTTCTTTACCTAGACCGTTTTCAATTTATCTCAATAACTACAAATTTGTAACAAAAAAACCATATATTGTTTGTAGATATCTTCTCTTGTGGACTAAAAGTCTTAAATAATTTTTAACCAATAAAAATATCTTAATCAAAAACAATAACTTTCGCAAGATGCCTTACAAAAAATCTTTTAAACGCTATTGTAAGCGAAAGTTTCATTTATCACAAGGGAGGTACGGCTCTAGGCCCTGTTCTAAATTGCAGGCGCCGAGCCGCTTAATCGGCCGCAAACTCGTGAAACGTATGCTCACCGTGGCGAGTTGAGCCAATACGGTTGTATTCTACGCCAGACCCAGTTATATCCGCCGAGAACGTATTTTTGTGTTACGCGGCCGTAGAATTTGTAAATCATGTGAGCTAAAATTGGTTATATTGTGTTCCTATTTGTACGATTTCGATCGAGAAAGTATTTTGGTTTACACAAAACTTTTTTTTTTCTTCTACTTTTCACCATCTCTGAATCTTATTGTTTTCAGTCTTCATTTTGCAGAAAACAATGGCGAACGGAGAAAAGGAGTTAGAAGAAAGTGGTGTGATTTTCTTATTTTTGTTAGGGTTTTATTTTTATATGGGGTTAAATATTTTTAATAGGTTTTAGTTTTCATTAACTCGGCCCATATGTTTTTTTATAGACGTGAGATTTTTGTCTTTTCTCCAAGACCATTGATTCACATAGACTTCTAAGACTAATAATTTATATTTGCTGGAATTTTTTTTCTTTTTACGCTCATTCTCTAGTTTAGGCTATGATACATATATAAATGTCACATACATGAATGAATAACAAAATTATTATATATGATTTAAGTTTGTAAACTATAATTTTATATATTTAAATTAATAATCTATTAAAAATTACTTCCTGCATACTCTCCTATTTTTTTCCAATTTTTCAGTAATTCGCTAGGCATATGGTTGCCATATGGATAGCGCGTAGCGAGTTTCCGAACAGGGGCTCTGGGTATAGTTTAGTAATACTTCCGGTATTTTCTAGTGAATTTTTCTTATTTTAATCGTTAACTAGATTCTGACCCGCCCTTAAAAGGACGGGTATTTTTTTTTTTGTTTTTTCAATATAAAGATTGATAATTCTTTGTTTTAATTATATAAACTGTGACATGATCAAGTTTCAATTATGCGGGTTTGTTATAGTGTGTACAGTAAGACGAACTTTAAGATGCGTCACAACCGTTTTATGTTTGTAAATAAGTTAAACAATGGTTTTATCCAGTGTTTTGAAATCCGACCCGGACCCGCGGTTGAACCGGAAAATCCGGTGATCCAAAATAAATTCGGGTTGGGTTTTGTAAAAAACCCCCAAATTTAAAAACCCGCAAAAACCCACTAAAACCCAAAATCCGGTACCGGTTGAACCAGTAGATAATTTTTTTTAGTTGTATATCAAATGAAAATAAAAATATAAAAAGTTAAGTTAATTATTGTAAATGTTTATTAAACATAATACATATCTAAACTATTATTTTATGTTTTAAAGATATTTAGAAAGTAGTAACTTTAGTTTTATATATTTTTATACTTTTTATTTTATTAGCTAATATATTATTATATAATAAAATTAATTCATTTATTAATCTCCGGTTCATCCGCGGTTTACCTGCAGTCGATTCAATGACCCAGTAACCTGGTAAATCGTCCGGGTCGGTTTTCAAAACATTGGTATCCGAAATTTTTACTTGGGCTATTATATAATTTTAAAGATTTATAATTTATATAAAATATTACTAAACATATAAACTGGCCAATAATATTTTTGATTAAGTCTTATCCTCGTGTAGTTACAAAATTTCAATCTCTAATATCAACTTATTAAAACTATTGCAGACTTTAATTTATGATATCTATATTATTAAAATAGAAGTACAAAATTGAATTAACCCTGAGTTTTTCATCTTATTTACAATTGCATGCCACTGAAGTATTAAATGAATCTATATTTTTTGACAAAAATCTATATTTCTTTTCCTAATTTAAATAATAGATTTCCTTAGTCGAATCTTAACTAAAATAGATTTCCTAATAGATTTTGTATTAACATGTTAATATTTTAAACACTTATTAATAAAAAAAATCACACATCAAAAATCAATGTATATAACATATAATAAAATATAAAATAATTTATTCATAAGTTATTAGTATAACACTTTCATAATATAAGTCAAATTAGTTATAAATATTAGATTTTATATGCTATACTGTGATATAATACACGATTAAAAACAAAAAAATATAAATATTCAAAGTATTAATTAAATTGTTGTTTTAAATTGTTATATTAACAATTATGTAATACATATTAATTTACAAATATATATATATTATCATTAGTACAATGAAAAATTTAGTGAAAGCAAATATTTATATGGACACAGGTCAAGCTATAGAAATAAACAACAACATCGAAAGATTTTTTATGTATTAATAAATTTATTTTATTTGTTTTTAAGGGATGCTAAGATTTTGAAATTAGAAAAAAATATGACCCACCTCTATATTATTTTAATTAGGAAATTTAAAAATTTATATCAAAATATTTTGTAAAACTTTTAATTTATAATTTTTATTATAACTACAAATATTAATTTTCAATCTAAATTTATGTTTAAATATTATAAATATATCATTTAGTAAAAAAACTAAAAAGATAAAATAAATACCCGCCCGATATTAAAAAGTTTATGGAATTTGAATTTAATTATATAAAAACATAATTCATTTAATTAGTTAGTAAGTCCATCTAAATGTTGAAATAGGCCCACAAAAACAAATGATACTAATGCCATTAATGAATTTTTAAGTTTGTTCATATCATTAAAGATAATTTTGGAAAACTTTAAAACATTCATTAAGGGCATAAATCAGGAATGAATCTGATTTAATGGTATTGATGGTCACTCAATTGTTTTATTTGTGAAATTTCAGACTATGAAGTTATAATATGGTGAATCTTTCATATCTATCATCACTTTGGAAGCTTATCGCAATCAGCAGAAACCCATCCGAGTTGTTGTTTCTCATTGTCGTAGATCACCATAGTCCCTTGCATAGATATATCTTCAAAAAAAAAAACAACAACAAAGACAAAATCAGTTTTGTTTAGCCAAAAGCTAAAACATTACTGTTAATAGTTGTTCCTTCTTTACCTCCAATTACGTTGGAGTCTTGTAATCCTACTTCACTTCCATTGAGTATTCCCAAACAGACGTTCCCAGTTTTCTAAATATAAAATAAATAAAAAAACCATTTTCACAATCTTGAATGTACTAAAGGAGTTTCTAAGGTCTTTATATTTCTTACAGAGACGATGAGATAAGACTCAGGTGGGATCTGGAGCTGAGAGTTTGTTCTGCCATTCTTAAAGTTGACTGTTAAGGTCTTGAACAAGTTCTTGAGCTCAAGAACAGATTTCAAAGGCTTAGCTCCTTTCCAACATATTGCTAAAGTCTTATCCTCTTTCACATCCTTCAACGGTTTACCTTTCAGATCATTTCCAATCTGAGACACACGAAGAGATATTGCATTAAGTAACCATAAAAATACTTACATTATTCTTGAGTTTTTGTATAGTTTTCTACCAGGTTAACTATTGCTTGGTATGTCTTGCTGTTGAAATAAGTATAGGAGCTTCCGGAATCAAAAATGAATTTGAGGCCACTTAAACCTGTTTGCTTCCCGTTGTAAAGAAGCTCGGCTGGTCCAGTCGTGTAGTGGTTGCTTCATGTCAAATGATAGACGAATCAATAGTTATAATAAGAAAAACAATACCGACTTCTAGTAATATATATAAAAGAAATAACTGAAGAAATACTTATACATAGGTGACACTAATGTTGTCCAGGATACACCAGTAGAAGGAATGACATTGTCTCCAAAGAACAAAAAGCCTCCACCTTTAGAGCTTAAGCAATGCCCAAGCACATTTCTAGTTAGTCCGGCTGAGACAAGCTGTGTCAAGATGCTGATTTTCCCTTTCCCAAGCCCCAAAACTCCAACAGTAGCAGGCGGAGGATGTGCACTATGGAAATACTGATCATAACCACACCTATAAACACATTGCAGGAATCAACATTTCCATCTCAAGACTCACATTACTGTGTTAATGAAAATACAATTCCCTTAGGTAGCTCACCCGAATGCTAAGCGAGGTACAAAAGACGAGCCGTCTAGGAGTTTTAAAGAAAACTGATCAACGACAAGTGCACCCATTGATGAACCTTGATCAGCATATTCAACCTCGTAGTCGCATTGGTCTTTAGGGTTCGGACATTCAGGCTTCTGAGGCCAGTGTAGAGCTGAGCAAATTGGGTCTGAGCATGGGACAGTGTTTGACTTAGGCTTGTACTGAAGTTCAGTACGCTACAAAACAAACAAATAGAGATAACAATAAGAAGAGAAAGAGGTTGATTTTGACAAGAAAATGAATAGAATAATATGAATATATACCACAGAGCAGCCAGAGCAAGGAGCATCGCACTGAACCCATGTGAGATCACTGCCAGTATCAATATCAAAAGTAAAGTCCTTTGGAGGATTTCCTATTTTAAGAGAGACCGAGTAATATCTGCAATACAAATATGATTCGACGATGAAGAAGATAAAAAAGGGCTAAAAAGTCTACGTTGAAAATTAAAGCAAAAAAAGTCTACGTTGAGAACGAAGGTTTGATCGTCAAAAATTAAGAAAATACACAATGTTCAGATATAAATTTTATATTTTTACATTTTTATATTTTTGAGGTTTTAGTTTTTGCTTAAATAACTTTTAAGTCTTTTTAATTAAAATGTATAACACCAAAGTTCTGAACAGAGGAAAAAACAGAGCAAAATTCGACCAAAACTCTTCTTCACCAAGGAATCTACACATTTTTGAGGGTTTACGGTTTAGTTTTAGACTATAACATAAGCTTGGTTTGCAGATTAATATTTCTAAATCTTGTTTTAGGAGCTACGCCATAAAAGAGATAAGAAGAGAACATCGATATGTTTACCCGAGAGGGAAGACATTGCCGGAGAGAGGGAAGACGAATGAGTAAGGAGGAGATTTGGGAGATAGCGTATTTGAGAAGGTTTTGAAGATGGAACCTTGAATTGATTGAGGAACTATAATCAAAAACAAGATCAGAGGAAGAGACAATCTCAAATTCATATTTTATCTCACTTTCTTGCAAAGCAATTTTCAAAAGCAAATCAAACAGTTGCAGAGAGAGAGAAAGTTGAGATATGCATCTAACCATCAAGATTTCTGTTTCTTATATACTAATAAAGAAAGAAAGAAAGAAAAAATAATTATTCAGTCAACAAAAGAAAGAAAGAAAAAAAAAACAGCATGCATTAATGATTAACCCTTTATGTTATATAAGAAAGAAAGATGAAAATAATTAGTTTACAAAAAAAGGATGAAAAAATAATTATTTTATCAAAGAGTTAGCTGAAAACAATTAATATGATTTCTCAGAAGATAAATACGATTTCTACAAAGAAAAACTCAAGAATATGATTTCTACAAATTGTAGTATTTTCTTGTTTGAACAAAGAAATACGTATAGTTTGCTGCATTCTTACTTTGGGCAAAATAATTTGGTGTATTAAAATATTCTAACATATGAATAAACTAGGTGTCTTCGTACAGAATGTGCAGTACTAAATTTTTTCAAATTTAAATTATATTTAAAAATTAAATTTGTCAGTATTATATTTTATTATTTTGGACCAATATTTAATATAAAATTTATTTAATTAATCATAACATTAAGAGATATATAATTTTGTTTATATTAAATTATATTTAAGAATATATATGTTTATATTTAAAATTATATTTTAGATAACTTTTTATCTATTTCTTTTGGTTAAATATATTATATAGGCTTGTATAAAATTACTAAAAATATTCATATAAATATTGTATAGTTATCAAAAATTTAAATTAAACAATATTTTAAAAGAAACTAATGATATTATGGTTAAAATATCTAATTAAAAAAATTATAGAAAAAACTGAAAGTCAAAAAATTGAAAATTTTAGTAATAAAAATTGTATGATTATAAACAAAGAATTAAATAATATTTCGTAATTTTAATGTCATATTAGAAAATATTTATTTTAGTGATAATTTATAAGTTATTATCATATTTAAAAAAATTACCAAAATCATAAATCAATATTAAATATAATGTATGAGTTATTGTCATATTCTACAAAGATTACCAAAAATATATATTAATATTAAATATAATTGTTCATGTCATATTTAATCATATTACATGTCATAAATTTTAGTTACAAACTGATTGTAAAAAGAAATGTGGCAAATTAATTCATAAACTAGATTATGACCCGCACAACCGTGCGGGTATTTATTTTCATGTTTATATACATATTTGGTTTATTTAATTAGTTATATTTTACGATTATTCATATATTTAAATGTTTAAATCACTATTTCAACTACAATAATTTAATAGTTTTCATGCTGTTAATTAACTAACAATTTCAAATGATCACATATATATATATATATATTGCTTCTTATTATGTATGTATTTTATATTTAATTTATTATGATCCCGATCCGTAATTCAAAGTGCTAGATTTCCTTGAAAATTTTGTTTTTGTTTATTCAGTTTATATAATAAATTATTGTCTATATAAAAGTTTAAGAAAAGTTTACTTTTTATACATGTATTATATAGTTTATTAATGTTAAACCATTCTACCAACATATTATATTTTTAGAATAAATGTTTTATATTTATGAAAATAAAATATACTAACTTATCAATTTAAAATATTTTTTTTTGAACTGAGATTTAAAATAATTTATCATATTTAGTTCAATATAGTAGTTCTAATAAAATGTTAGATTTGTTAGAAATGTCATACTTCAGAATTATTTTATTTTTAGTTTACTATAATTCCGACTCGAAATTCAAGGTGCTAGATTTCTTTTAGTAATTTGTTTTGTTTATTCAATTTATATAATAGATTATTGTATATATAAAATTTTAAGATAAGTTAATTTTTATACATGTTATATAATTAAACAGAAATGTATACTGCTTTCCAACAAAATCTTTTTAAAATCTTTGTAAAATGTATTTTTGGAAAGTAATCATTTTAAGTGGCTATTATTATCATTACAATATTTTATATAATTTTAGTTTTTGTTTATAAATCAAAACTAAATTATATTTAAATTTCTGATTATATTTTATGACAACTAAAATTGAAATTAATCAATTTTCGAAAATAAATATTGAAAAGATTCTTTAAAAATTTTGTTAGAATTTTCTTAAATTAATATTTAAATACTAAATGATATTATAGTTAACTTATCTGTATTTTATAAATCTTCTAAATAATGGTATAACTTAAAATATCACACATGAAATGAAATTGTGACTTCTATTTTAATATAATAGATAATATCTAGGGGATGTTTAAGAGCTGGAAGTTTGGAACCCTCGTAGGAAATATCGGAGGACTTTAAATGGTCATGGTCTCTGGTCAAATTCTAATATACGAAAGTACAAAATAGCATAAATTTGGCAAAAAAAAAGAAGAAGAAAAGAAATGGCAAACATTTATTGTCAAGAAAAGCAAACATTAACATTTGTATTTGTGTTTCAAAAAATAAATACCATTTGTTGCTTTTTTTTGGGAACAAAGCTCTTGCAAACTTTCAGCTGTTGATGTCTTATTGAATAATAGAAGTTTGTGACACAAAAATGTAACAAATGCCATTAATTTGGTTGTTTAAGCAGCATTTGATAGCTCGAGAATTATATACAATGATAATTATATCGCGGGCTGGCATAAATTTGATAGTTTGAGTGTTGTTCTTACAAAATGAATAATAATTACACAACAAAAAACTTGAAATTTTTTCTCTCAAAAATTCCACACAGTTAGGTAATTAAATTATGAACAGAGGAAGCTTTGTAGTAGAAAAATATTGGAGGGGGAAGAGCCGGAGAGAGAGGATTTTTAACGCGGATTTGACGCGGTTACGTCTGTACAATGGGGGTTTGATGATTTTGACACATTTAAGAGATTAAAAAACAATGACCATTTCAGATAAGCTGAATTGTATAACTGTGGGTATTAATGAAATGCCTTATAAACTACGTGTATTTGGAATAATGGACAATTTAAACCATTTATAAATGTTTTTCTATTAAAACATGTTTTCTATTAAAATATCTTATATATTAAAACATAAATCATTACTTTTTTCATGTATGATTTTTTAATTTGGATCATCTTTTAATTTTTATGAAATGTATTTAACTAAGACTAATAATATATAGAAATTTTTAACTACTTTAATTATAACTAGAACATGATCCGCACTCCCGTGCGGGTGTTTGATTTAATTTATACTCCCTTTGTTCCAAAATAAATGAGTTTTGAGGTTTTTACACGTTGATTAAGAAATTACAAACTTTTATTCTATTTTCTCGTTTACCTAAAAACAATAATGATTAAAGTAATTTCAATCAATAAACAATTATACTACATAATATAAATAACTAAAAATATTAAAATGTATTTATTTTTTACCTAGAAACTTAAAAACATCACTTAAAATGGAACAAAAAAATTTCCCTAAAACTCCACTTAAAGTGGGACGGAGGGAGTATTTAAATTCTTAAACCTTCGGTTTATAAAAAAATCACATGTGTATTTTTTATATTTTGTAATTTGACGATTTAGTTAATCTCATGAGAAAAGTTATCTCTTTTTAATACATGCGATTTAGTTAATATTCATACAATATAAATAACGGTCAATATATAAATATTGTTTTGGTTATATAAACTTTGGAAATGTAATTAATTAATTTAAATTGATTATAAATACAGTTGCAGGATCTGTAAATAAAAAGAAATATAAAAAGGAAGTACATAATATATTGTAAATTTAATAGCTAAATATGTAAATAAAAGTAAATACCAAAAATACTGCTACTAAACAATCCTCATTTCATTTCAAACGAATATCCAGAAAACCCTAGCCGTCAAAAGAGAAGAAGAGAAATTTTTCATAGTTTCAAGCCGATGATCGGAGGCTTCTCCAGCTCCGACATCGGCTTGTTTAATTCGTTCTGCATCTCTTTCTTGGATCTGTTTTGTTTGCAGTCGCTGTTTTATTGCCAATTTATTTTGAATCTGGCAAAGTTTTTTATTGTTCTTTGTATGCTTTTCCAATTGGTTTGGAAAGATAAAAATTTCGGTTCAGTTGAACTGTTTAGAAAAGTTAATTGATAGATCTAATGCGGATGGTGGTGACGGGTCTTACCGGCTTCAATCGTTGATGGTTCTTCATTCGATGGTGATGGAGTTCTTGCTACAAACTATGGTTACTTCGAAAGACAGCATGAAATTTCTACGGAACGGTAATCTCTTTGGCTCTACTAATATAGCAAAATAGAGAATTGTCTTATCTCGGTGGCTCCTACTGGAGTAATAAAAAGAGAATGACAATTGTTTTCAACTCACTATGAAGCATGGTGCTTTTGGATTAATATGAAGATTGTCTCCTTTGAGATTCATCTATTCCATAAGCAAATATGAAGCTTTTGTATGAAAAATCTTTAGTCATCCATACGCAAAATAGATGTGTTAGTTTATTTTGGATCCCTACTGGTGTATCCTTTTTCTATATTGTTTTATTGGTTCTTATTGTTTAGAATTTTTTGCCTTGAAGGCTTAATAATACAATTCAACGACAAAAAAAAAACAATCCTCATTTAAACTTTTATCTATATTTCCAAACAGTACTAAAATGTACTTCAGTTTTAATAATATAGATATTTTTTTATATCTTTTCATTTTTAATATATATATATATATATATATATATATATATATATATATATTTTTTTTTTTTTAAAAACTCCAACAAATCTCTTTTTAACAAGATCTTAATTTTCAAACTTATATGTAAATATTTTCACTAATTCGAGATTATTTATGAAATATTATTATAAATTAATATATTTCATAAAATTAAAATTAAAATATAAATTTAATCATGTTTTATCTATTGTATAATCATAATCAATCACTGTAACATAAAATTATTATATCAAGCTAAATATGATAAATTATATTAAATTGTTATATTTTATTTTCTTAAATATTTATATTTAAAATATAATACATTTTTGAAGCAAGTTAACATTAGTAAACTATATAATACATATATAAAAATCAACATGTATTTCATTAAATCTAATAATATAAAATATTTTAATCATAATATCTTTTCATTTTCAATTTAAGTATTTATTTTAACAAATCTGTTGAAAAATATTTTAGCAATATCTTAATTTTCAAAAAGTTTATGTAAATATTTCAACTAATTTCATAATTAGCAATGAACTATTATTATACATTAATATATATTCAGTTATCAAATAAAATGAGAAAAAAAATTATTATATTGAACTAAATATGATAAAGTTATATTAAGTTGATAAATTTATAAATTTTATTTTTATAAATATAAATATTTATGCTAAAAATATAATACGATGACATAACGACTTAACATTCACAAACTATATAATACAGGTATAAAACTGACATATCTTAGATTTTGTATATATAATAATATATTATCTAATGAATAAACGTAAGAAAATATTGCTAATAAGAAATTATATTTTAAAGGTCGGCAGGTCAAAATGAGCATAAATTTAATACAAAATAATTTTGAATATGTTGTTTAATGCATATATTAGTTTGTTCTATAAATAAATGCAAATACAATAAGATAAGTATATAATAAGAAGCGACAAATACATATTACAGTTTTAAACAATTGATAATTATAACATGTACACTATAAAACTATTGTATTTAAAATAGTTATATAAACATTTAGATTTATGATTAGTGTTTAAAATGTATACCACCAAAAGTTTAAAATAAATATATATTTATATCAAATTGAAAACAAACATCTGCACGGTTGTGCGGGTCAAAATTTAGTTTTCACTAAATGATTGACTGATTACTAAACGAAAAAATATACAAGATGAGGTACATAGCTAAAGAGTCATGAAAATTTGAGAACTCCTAAACACTAAACCAGCAGGAAACAACCCTCCTCAAGAATCATTAGCCAGAAGAATAAAGGGAATTCTCCGGAGCAAGATACATCAAACATTACAAACAAGGTTTAGAAATCAAACTTGGGGGTGTTAGTGGGAGTAATATTTATATAGAGTTTGTTGATTTTAATGTAGAGGATTTGTAAAATTTGGAAAGAGTTGTAGAAAATATTGTCTATTGTGAAAATCTATGAAAATAAATTGTTATAATGATTTTTAAAATCTAAGGTGTTGAATCCTAAATCCGGTAATGGGAGATTAGAATACTAACAAGTGATTGAGTGTGAATAAAAGGGTTTAAAGGTTTCGTTTAATGAAGTGTCTAGCAAAACGCCGAAAGGAAATACAAAGAAGAACTCGTCGTTGTTAATGACGCACTCAGAACTAAATCTCTCCTTTGGCCGTCAACAATGGCTTAGAAACAGTAAATATAGGTCGAAACACATTTTGGGCTCTTTTGCAAATAAGAAAAACTTCTGAGCCCAAACTACAATTCTTGGATCTTCATTAAAACTCGTTGAGCGTAAATTTGGGGAAGTGTAGATCGACACTAGGTTGGTGTCGGTCGACACTTGTTGACTCTCGATTGCTTTATCTCGCGTATCAGCTGAACCACTTTTAAGTAAAACGATTATAACATTTTTGTTTTAGGATCCTGATTGACCTCAGACCAGTGGTATTGATAATACAACGAGGTTCTAGATGGATTTGTGGTATCCCAAAAGTGTGCTTATTGAGTTTTCTGGTGAAATTGACACACATAAACTGGGTATTGGAAGGGATATGAAGATCCGAGATGTTCTTCTGAATGGTGAGTGGAAATTTCACAGGTGTCGTGACAGACATACACGTACCATGGTTCACGAGATAGAATGTTTTCCCTGAATGCTAACTGACAGATGGAATGAAAATTTATGGAAACCTGGGGATGATGTTTATGGTAACAAGTGTGTCTCCTCTGAAACTTAGCATCAAATCAGGCATCACAAGGAAAGAGTACTAAGGAGTAAGTTTGTCTTGTTTTCCCCAGGAGTTCCTCGCTATGCTTTCATCACTTGGCTTGCCATAAGGGACATAATTGATTTTAGAATAATTGCACTCCCTACCCACCAAACTCACCCTATTTGTATTCCACACACTAAATCTCCCCAATTTTCTTTCCCATATCACTACCATTTTCCCCTCCTCATATGGCAAATCCCTAATATTCAACTTCTTTTAGGATTTTGAGTAAATTCACTCTTGATTTTAATAGCTCAAATTTATTTTTAAAGACCATATATTAAAATTTATGGATTTTTATTCTAATGGTTTCTCACATGATGGGAGGAGTCTATAAATATGAATGATATTATGGGCATATACACCAGAACCGAACCAAAATCAAATAAAAACGAATTTGAAATTGAACTGAAGTTCACAAATATTCGAACAATATCTGTGTTTCTAGAACAAAAATACGAAATCAAACCCAAACCGAACTGAAAGTCCAATGGGTACCAAAATATATAAATATAGTTTATATAATTTAAAATATCAATTATATTTGATTTTAAAATTGCTAATATTTTAAAATACTGCTTATAAACCAAAATACTCAAGAACATCGAAATACCCTAATATTTTTTTATCTAAATATCTAAAATATTCAAATTACAGGAAAGAATTAAATTACTCAAATATTTTTTATTCAAGATATTTAAATTTATCTGAACTGTCCGATATTTAATCTGAAACTGAAAAGATTTGATTTGTATCCAAACTAATTGAAATTAAATGAAAACCAAAATCGAACTGGTACCAAACTAGACTAAATTTTTATGGGAGATCAGCTGGTTCCTACAATTGTTATCTGAATAGAAAATCAAAATAACTTAGCCAAAATCGAACAAATTTCATAAGCAACAAAACGATTTCTATATCTAAAAAAAAAAGAGTTGAACTAGAACTGAATTGAAGCAAAAACATCAAGGCCTAGTAGGTTTATTAAATATCTTGGACAGTATTCATATTAGGATAACTATGAGGATATCAACGAGTCAAAATGAAAAAGAAAAAGAGAGAGAAAAAGAAAAGAAACAGTCATCTTCTAGTTTTTCCTCATGCTTCTTTCAAACAAACTAGAGAAGAATGGGTGCAGATATAGTCAAAGAGGTCCAAGACTTCTTCATATCGGGGGTCATGCCACAATCTATAAACGAAACCCATGTCAGATTGATCCCTAAAGGAATTGAAGCAACAAAGGTATCAGATTACAGGCATATTGCCCTTTGTAATGTGTATTACAAAATCATTTCAAAGCTTCTTACCCGAAGACTCCAGCCTTTGCTCCACAATGCCGTTGCTGAAACTCAGTCTGCATTTGTCAAAAAGCGAGCAATATCAGACAATGTTCTAATCACCCATGAAGTCCTACACTACCTAAAGACGTCTAAAGCTGAAACCCAATTCTCCATGGCAATAAAGACTGACATGAGCAAAGCCTATGACATGCTAGAATGGAACTTTGTTAGGGAAGTACTTACGCGTTTGGGTTTCCATGCAATCTGGACTAATTAGATATGCAATGCATATGCACTGTGTCCTCCTCGTTTATAGTCAATGGAGCCTCGAGAGGATTCGTGCAACCATAGAGAGGGATTCGACAGGGTGACCCTCTCTCCCCCTACATTTTCATCCTATACAGTGAGGTCCTTTCGGGTCTATGCCTAAGAGACCAACGCAATGGGAAACTAAAAGGAATCAAGATGGGTACTCATTGTCCTAGCATTAATCATTTGCTATTCGCAGATGATACTATGTTCTTCTGTAGGGCAAACCAGAAAACAGCAAAGACACTCAATGAACTTCTATCAACCTATGAGACAGTCTCAGGCCAGCTAATCAACACCCAAAAATCCTCCATCAACTTCTCAAAACGCAAAACCCAAGCAACAAAAGACTCGATCAAGCAAACACTGGAGATTGATAAGGAAGGAGGTGTAGGTAAATACCTAGGACTCCCTGAGCACTTTGGTAGACGCAAGAGGGACCTCTTTGCCTCGATTGTCAGTCGCATCAAACTCAAAGCTGTCAGCTGGTCCACAAAATTCCTTTCGCAAGCAGGGAAGATGGTGATGCTCAAAAGTGTTCTTGCAGCCATGCCAACTCACTCTATGTCCTGCTTCAAGCTCCCCGTTTCCCTCTGAAAACAAATACAGTCAATATTAACTCGATTTTGGTGGGATTCAGAACCAGAAAAACGCAAGATGTCTTGGATATCCTGGAACAAAATGGCAAGACCAAAAAAGAAAGGCGGACTGGGCTTCAAAGAGATTACCTCCTTCAATGACGCCCTCCTTGCAAAGATCAGCTGGAGAATAATTAAGAATCCGTCATGCTTATTAGCTCGCTGTCTCTTAGGAAAATACTGCCATACCTCCTCGTTCCTATCATGCCAAGCAACTAAAACCTGCTCTCACGGCTGGTGCAGTGTCCTTAATTGCAGAGACCTCCTCCTCAAGCAAGTAGGATGGATGGTTGGTTCAGGCTCTATGATCTCGGTTTGGACAGACCCTTGGCTCTCACATAGCGAAGCAACTAGACCCACTGGCCCTCCCCCTGAGCACCTCCAACACCTGAGAGTCTCGGACATCTTCCTTGATGGCTCCACTGATTGGGATCTTGGTTCCTCCCTTTTCACAAATATCAAATCCTCAAAAAAAACAAGCATCAAAGGCGCCCCCGATGAATTGGTATGGCTTAAGACCCCCTCAGGAGAGTATACAACTCGATCTGGTTACCTCGTACTAACAGATGAAAGCCCACCTCTGATACCAATGGAACAAGAGCCACAAACTGACTGGATAGGCAATGTTTGGAACCTGAAAGCTGCCCAAAAAATCAAGCTCTTTATCTGGAAATCATTCCATGGAGGCCTTCCTGTGGGGGAGCAGTTTGCAATAAGACAAATCCCAATCCAGACTAAATACCCCCGATGTGATGAGGAAGAATCGATTGTTCACGCTTTCTTCAAGTGCCACTACGCCATCAAAGTTTGGGAACTTGCTCTGCTGGCTCTGCCTTTTCACCCCTCCCTGGTTGAGTCTGTTATTGCAGGTCTGGAACAAGCAAGAAGAATCCCTTCTCTACCACCGCTTGGACTCCCTAAGGAGACGATCTCAGCTTGGATTATATGTTCCATTTGGCTATCAAGAAATCAGCTAATCTTTCAACAACGAACCTTCACACCAGAAGAGACAATCGTGAAAGCTCTCTCTGATGCCCGAGAATGGACAATCGCCCAAGCAACCCCAACATCTTCACCCCACCTGATCCCGATGATCAATCCCGAACCAAATCCTCCTACTCAAGGCCGCTGCACAATCTCCACTAATGTGGCTTGGAACCCCTTGACAGGATCTGCAGGATTCGGTTGGGTTGTTGATAATCATGGCTCCCTCTCCCAACATGCAGCGACTGCAACTTTTGTTTCATCGCACCTCATGGCGGAAGCCTTGGCTGTGCGCGCAACCATAATCTTCTCCCTCAATCGTGACCTGGAATCGCTAACTCTCCTCTCTAACTCTCAATCGCTGATTAAGATGATCAAGAATAAGGCTATTCACCTGGAGATCTTTGGCATCCTTCACGACATCTATCTGCTTTCTCATCACTTTACTTCAATCAAGTTTAATTTTATCCCTAGAGCTGCTAATGATATGGCAGACTCTATAACCAAACAAGCTTTGTATTCACTAAACCCGGTTTAATTTAAATGAAAAATCGCACTTTGCAACAAAAAAAAAGTCATCTTCTAATTAGTAATTTAGCTGTTCTAATCCTAGTGTTCTTGTCTTAAAACAGATCGAACTAAAGAGAGAGAGAGAGAGAGAGAGAGAGAGAGAGAGAGAGCCGTATGGCTTAGAGATGAATGAATTGTTGTGTTATTCCATAAGTAATGAGTTCCTTATATAGGATTACATAGCTTGGAGACAAAGTCTAATAACTTGGAGTAGGGAACAAGTAAATCTAGAACATTCCATAATAGACATCACACAATATTCATAACACTTCCCCTTGATGTCCATTATGCATGTAAGATGCTATCTCGTTAAAAACCGATATTGTAATGCCATAACCGTCTAGAGTTTGTAATGCGTTTGGAATACTGCCTCGTTAAAACCTTTCCATGGTAAACCCAAAAACCCAATGTGGTAAAAACGGGAAGCCATGGATAGGAAAAAGAGTACAGCCGCATTACTCCCCCTGAAGTGAACATCACTGAAGGTCTCTCAGTGATCGCATACCAATCTGCTGCATAAGGTTCCTGAGCGTGCATGTTGGTAATGCCTTACTGAAGAGGTCGGCTGAGTTCTCGCTGGATCTGACTTGGAGTACCTTGACCTCTCCTTCTTTCTGAAGATCGTGGGTGAAGAAGAACTTGGGGAGAACATGCTTAGTCTTGTCACCCTTGATGTAACCATCTTTGAGCTGAGCTATGCGGGCCGCATTGTCTTCGTAAAGAACGGTCGGCTCGTTTTTACCATCCGTGATTCCACATGCTGTCCGAATATGGTGTGTCATGAGTCTCAACCAGACACACTCTCTGCTTGATTCATGGATCACCAATATCTCTGAGTGATTGGATGATGTGGCTGATATAGTCTGCTTGACTGATCTCCATGAAATGGCCGTGCCTCCATATGTGAAAACATAGCCGGTTTGGGACTTAGCACTGTGTGGATCGGACTGGTAACCTGCATCAGCAAAATGCTTTCATGATATTCATGGTCCATTCGGATCATATGGTTTATCTCTCTTAGATAAATTCGACCATGAATGTCTTTGTATGTCCATGATCTGTCCGGATCATGACATCATCCATAATCCATCTGGATTATGTTCTTGTCCACTATATATCTTATTCATATCCTTTGACCAAAACTCTTTATGAATTTTTAGTATATGTCCACGGTCTGTTCATGAAGTGGCTATTGTGTTATAGTTTGAAGTTTAATCAAAACTAAGCCACTTTTTGGTCAATAGGACGTTCCTCTCACTTGGATGGTTTAGGTCGGATTTAAGACCTAGAGGAACTGGTCGGAACAAGCTGGACGGGATGGATTGGTCGGGACCAATGATGATTAAGGTCGAATTAGGTCGGACATGATCCTAGTCGGTATGGTTCCCTTTGGTCGTGAATCTGATGGATTCTCAGACCATTTGATCAATCTATTCTTGGTACGTTGGATCATAGATCCCAACATTCATATACGGCTAATGATCTCTACTATAGATCATCGTAGTCTCTTCATAGCCTTTCCAAGAATCAATCATCTTAATCATCCTTTCTTTAAGTATAAACACAAGAAATATATTGACTACTATATGGACTGATCTGAAACGTTCTTATAGAACTTTCTACTAAGCATCACTTAGTCTTATCATATCGTGTGTACATACACGCATGCAGCTGCATTTCAGTCCATGAACAACGCAGGAACGATGTTGTTCTATGAGAACTTCTTTCTCATTTCTCAAGGTATCTTATGTTACCTTTATATCCAGTGATATATCCAATGTCTACTACATCTTCCTTAGATGTCCAAATCTTTATTAATTTCGATATTGGGTAGTAGCATTCACCACCTAGGAATTCATTTCCTTGTTCCTTAGTCCCTGTGAGTATCCTTGTGTGATCAAGCCATTCCTTTTGAATGCTTTATGTAGCAACATGTACGACCACTTGTCTGTACTTTCATGTTCTACAGCTCACGATTTTCTTTTCCTCACAAGACTCATCTGTTCACTGGTTAGATGGCGTCTATCTTATGTATTTGGCCAATACGCCCATCATATACATTCTTTACTATAACTCCACGTCCCATTCATTTCTCTATGATGAGTACTCTTACGTGGGTTAGTGATCCTCGCATATCTCGTATGCTCAAGTGCTTTCTCTTTATCACTTATGAGTGTGTGTATGTGTCGACACCTTATATAATGTTCCTTCGCGTTTCTATCGCGTTCTAGACATGATACAATCGATTGAGATTTTATTATTATCAGGATCATTGAATACTTTGTAGTTTGCAAGGCTACATTGTATGATACGTGTACCTTAGGACCGGCCGGTCTTATCTCATTGTCTAGTATGGTTTCTCTTTCATGAACCCGGATCTATCATTATGAGCACCTTATCTCTTTCTATCCGAGGTTCCTTGTATATGGAACATACTGGTCTATCTTGTATAGACTTCTAGCAACTTGATTATGTCTCTACTAGGACATTTATATAGTGGTGCTAAGCTGGTATGACTTAGTCATTCTTTCGGGTCTGTCTGGCTATCATTCTTTCTTTGTTTATGGACGTCCAGTACATATATATCTGGTCCGAGGATCTTTGCCAAGACTTGGATGGTTAAAACCATTCCACTTTCACTTTCTATTTACCAGCTTATAGCTTTCTCCATGATGTTGGATAGTCGGATTCATCTTGTATGTAATCCGTGTACCTTGGCCACAATATGATCACCTTTGTTTGGCTCATGGTCTCATTGAATTCGTGGGAGAAAGATCATGTTCTCTTATCCAACATATATTCCCGATTTTCATCTCATTCTTAGATGAGGTATTCCATCCTAGATGGCACATAGGTATGTGGTGGTTTATTCATAAACTCTTAGGATGGTCTATATCTGGATTATGACCCTTTATCATCTTTAGACAGGAATATCTATGCTCACTTTATATGGCCTGATGTATCTTATCTTTCATACATGTATTCTTGTGGTGTACCCAAGCTTATAGACTTTTGAAGT
This sequence comes from Raphanus sativus, assembly GCF_000801105.2. Classification (NCBI taxonomy): domain Eukaryota; kingdom Viridiplantae; phylum Streptophyta; class Magnoliopsida; order Brassicales; family Brassicaceae; genus Raphanus; species Raphanus sativus. The sequence continues at coordinate 19,182,428 of NC_079511.1, forward strand.
CTCAACCTTATAGGTTATGCCTTATACGGCCAAGCTATAATGCCTTATGGCCTTCGGCCAGGCTTATCATGTTCGGGTTTTATAGTATGGTCATGGACCACACGGAGTGTTTATTCTCCCCCTCATGAACATGCTATAAAATACGTTTGTTTGTCCTCACTTAAACGTAATGCTTGGACGGCCAGCATGGTTTTAGACCATGATACACGAATTTGTGGTCTGGTCATGATCACGGGTTTTGTCCTCACTACCCTTATGATCAGATTATACTTTCGTGTTGCTTGGAACAATGAAGCCTACTGAGTTTCCCTTGTGTACATGTTTCACAACGTGAGATCTTATGGGATAACTCTTTGTGCTTTAGTAATTTTAAACTTTGCATCAAGTTCGGACCAGGATGGCTAATCCGGTCATGCCATAAAGTGTATAAATTTGTTGGTGAACCTTACTGGTTACCTACGCTTTTATGCCTTATCACACTGATCCTTAGCATAGTATTAGATCAGTAGGGAGAATGTAGTCTCGACCTCTCTTATATATATGCCTTTGGCGATTTTCATAAGCTTAAGGGACATTTCCTTTTGCTTTGCCCATTGGTTTATTATAGAAACCATTTTGATGTGGCTTGTAATGCCATTTCGACCTTTACTCCCTCCTCGGCCATGATTGGATCTACAACCACGGTTATTGTGGTATCCTTGTCCACGGCCAGTGGGGATTTTGGGTCTTTCTCAATGGGTCTTAGGTGATAAATTTCCTGCCTCTTAAGGCCATGCCTTAGGCGTGGTGATCTAGACATACTCTTCTCGAGTTTTCATTCTCATTTGTCAATCAAAAAAAATATTTTTCAAGCAAATCAATCAAGATAAAGAAAAACTTTTATTAATGCTATGAAATTTGAATGACAAATTATATTTAAAACAAAACACCAAATCATAAGTATGAAATCAGAATGTCTAAAGGCTTTAGACAATGGTCTAGCCGGCCACTCCATCTTTCACTTTGGACGTGGCTCCCATGGATTCTTCATCATCACTATCTGCCTCATAGCCGCTCATACCATCTTTCATCTGATTCATCTGTTCATTTTGAGATAAGTATAAGAACAGATTGTTGCATGTGGTGAAACCTTTATCTCGATAGGTTAGTTGTAGGAATAAATCTTTTGGATCTGCTGTGGAGAAAACTTTTTCAAGTAATTCCTCCTCTGTCAACTTTTCACCACAAAACATCAGTGTATGAGCTACTTTGGATAGAGCATAATTGTATTTTTCCACGGACCCAAAGTCCCGGAAACTGAGGCTCATCCACTCATGCCTTGCCTTTGGTAATATCACCTTAGTGTATTTGAACTTTAACTCTGTCCAAAGGCATCGAGGGTTTTGTATATCTTGGTACTAATTTCTCAGTTCCACATTGAGATGATGGCGCATTACTGTTAATGCCTTATATTTCTCATTCTCGGTTCCATGATCATCCTTGATGATATATTCACTAAGACCTTCTATCGTTAGTATAACCGAGATATTTATTGCCCATCTTAGATAGTTCTCTCCAGAGATATCTAGGGTATCATAGTCCATGGGTTGGAATCTAAACATCTGAAATCATATCAAAATGATTTAAGTGTTAGTACATACAATTTCTGATGCCATTCGGCTATACAAGAAATAAAAAGGCACTCGGCCAGTATGTAAACAATAAAACCATATGGCTTGAGTGACCAATGCCAATCGGCTATTACACAATTAAAATCACACGGCCAGCAAACAAATAAGAGGGCCACACGGCCAGTTTGCATTCTTTTAGAAATTTATTTTTCTCATAACTCATCCATCTCTTAATCAACTTGTTTGATTTATAAATCCCTTGAAAATAGTGGGATGGACGAGTGCATGGTCTAGCCATACCATATGGTATGCTACATCGACCCATGCGGTTTAATGGTCTAGTAGTACCATTCGGTACACTTCCTCGACCAAATAAAACGGATCGTGACTTAGCTGCACTGTGGTGCACATCATCCATCACCGGTGATTGTGGATCACCGTGGATCATCGAGGATCACCGTGGATCACCTTGGATCACTGATCATCGTAGATCATCGCGGATCATCGAAGATCATCATGGATCATAGATCAACGGGGATCATCGTGGATGATCACCGTGAATCACAGGTGAAAAAATCTAGTTGCACCTGAGGGTGAATATCATCGATCAATGATTTTTTTTTATGGTCTAATCGTACTTAAGAGTACGTATCATCGACCTTTACTTCATATGGTCTAGTCATACCTATTGGTATGCATCATTGACCTAAAAGAAAAATATGGTCTAGCCACACTATGGTGTGCATCATCGACCAAATATGTGGAAAACATTAACCTTATGTTTTGTTTGGACATATGGCGTGTCATCCTTAAAGGGGTATCACTTGTTGTCCATACAAAACAAAAGTCATGTAATCACATGCTTTATATTTTAGGGTTTAGGGTTTCTTAAAATCAGATTTAAACTTTAAGGATTAGGGTTTAAAATTCAAATCTGATTTTAGGATTAGGGAAAACATTAGCCTTATGTTTTGTTTGGACATATAGCGTGTCATCCTTAAAGGGGTATCACTTGTTGTCCATACAAAACTAAAGTCATGTAAAACTATTAAGGGTTTAGGGTTTTGATTTTAAAATAAAACAAGAACTAAAATCAACCAAATCAAATTGCAAACTTTTAAATCGGATTTAAGATGAAGAGAAGTTTGAAATCCGAATTGCTTGAACCACAAGTAAAGATTAGGGTTCTTGAGATCTTACCTTAATCTTTGCCGGCATCTTTTCTCCTTGCTTTCTCTTTTAGAAACCTTGAATAATCAACAATGAAAGTTTCAAAGTTGGATTAGTATGAGATCTAAGAACAATAGATATCGAAATTAAGAGAGATAAGGAGTTGGCGGTTATTAGGGTTTTGGATGATCTTTGACGGCGCGGCTTGCACTGGGAGGTGACGGCGCGTCCGGAGTCGGATTGCTGCGTGGTCTGCGGCGCTGGATTCTTCTCGTCAAAAGCTTCGGTTTGATATATTACTTGTCGTCTGGATCCTTACGGTTAGGGAGATGTGTCGGTTTGAAGTTATGGCCGAAATTAGGGTTTTTGTGGTCGCCGGATTTTAGTTAGGGTTTAGAGTCTCGTGCTGATAATGTGTTCTAATCCTAGTGTTCTTGTCTTAGAACAGATCGAACTAAAGAGAGAGAGAGAGCCGTATGGCTTAGAGATAAATGAATTGTTGTGTTATTCCATAAATAATGAGTTTCTTATATAGGATTACATAGCTTGGAGATAAAATTTAATAACTTGGAATAGGAAACAAGTAAATCTAGAATATTCTATAATAGACATCACACAATATTCATAACATTAGCTAATTAGATATACGCGTTTCCTTTTGTTTTTAAGGATCTAAATTTATTAATTTTGATGGGATCCAGTATTACGCGTTTATTATCTCTGTGTTTCGTACCTGTTTCCATCGAAGTCAAAATACTTTTTGTTATTAGAAAAAGGAAATTGTGGAAAAAGACAGTTTTTCTTTTTGGAAAAAGACGTTACACATTATGTAAATATTCTCTGGATATATCTCTACTCGCTAACAAATAAAACAAAACGTCTATTCCACTCTCCTCTCTTCGCCGTGAATGGCAACACCAGGGGTGGCTCAGCCTTCGACCAAGAAACGAAGCTTCCTCCTCCGTGATATTTTCAAAATTTGCGGATCAATGTCAAGAGTTTTGCCTCCTGAGAAGCCTAATCATAAACACGAACGAAAGTTCTACAAGGAATCCAAACGCCACGAAGAACATAAATCCAAAGTTACTAACGAGGCAAACGCTTTCAATTTCCAGGTAATGATATTACAAGACACAACTGGTTCGAAGTTTCGGTAGATGATGCAATATGTGTATGGATTTCCATGGTAAATATTTTCTAGGAAGCCAAGGCTAATACGGTGGAAGGCGCGAGTCTTCGCAAGGTTCGAAGCTATAACAGACTCGACAGCGTGAGACACAAGAAGCCATTATCTTTATCAAGAAGTCATAGCCACAACACGGCCACGGCAGGTGCAAGGCAGAGTTCATCATGTGTAGGGAGAAGCAAGAGCAGCAGCAACAGGACGGTTTCAGCTGGTTTTATGCCTACACTTATGAGATCCACGACCACATCGCCTAGGAGCTTTGCAAACCCAATATTGTACTCGACCTCATCAGAAAAAGTGGCTAAACCTCAACCAACAGAGAAGAAACTAAGCTGCTCGCTCGAGGAGCTATGCAACGGATGCACTAAGAGGATCAAGATCAAGAGAGATGTGACTACAACCTCAGGGTTTGTTTCTTTTCTTTTTTTTTAACCAACGACTCAACTTTTGTTACGTACGAGTCTTTTCGAACAAGAAGAGTAACTAAGCTTTAATTCTGTTGTGAAGGCAACTGAGCAAGGAGGATGACACGGTGGAAATAAGAGTGGAACCAGGATGGAAAGAAGGAACCAAAGTGACATTCGAAGGAAAAGGAAACGAAGCAATGGGAAGTTGTGTACCGGCTGATTTGACATTCGTGATAGTCGAGAAAGAGCACGAGGTGTTTAAAAGAAAAGGTGACGACCTAGAAATGGCGGTGGAAGTCTCTCTTCTCGAAGCTTTAACGGGGTTTGAGCTCTGTGTTGCTTTACCTGATGGTGACAACATGAGTTTGAGGATAGAAGATGTTATTCACCCCGGATATGTCACAGTCATTCATGGCAAAGGGATGCCAAAACCAAAAGAGAATGGGAAGACGAGAGGAGATTTGAGAGTTCGGTTTCGGACTAAGTTTCCGGAACAACTTACAGATGCTCAAAGAGCAGAGATTCAGAGCATTCTTCAGAATGATTCTTGATCTTGTTTCTTTTTCTCTTTTTCTTTTTTTTTTCTTCTTTTCCTAAGGGAGCTTTTACGACTTGGTTAATTAGATTAAGAATCTAAAGAATCTTTTTTGTTTTTTTTGTAAACAACCAATTTGAAATGAAGAAAACGGATTTCCACAATCAATCTCAAATCTCTTATTCATCAACACACATATCTTTAACAACCAAAGTTCATGTCCGAAGAAAGTAAGATACAAGGGGATGTATAACCCATTGTCATCATCCTTTTAGGATAAACCTAAAAGGACTTTGAATGTGTCCACTAGATTGCTGTTGACAAGTGTCTTTAACAGTCCAAGCTTTCGTCTAGAGTATGGTGGATACCTGATGGCTGAATCACCTAAAAAGCTTTTGAAGAGAACAGATTTCTTGTGACTGAATGCATCAAATGAGAATTTACCATGGTAAGAACCAATTCCACTTTCACCGACTCCTCCAAATGGCAATGTGGGAAGTGTAAACTGGAAATATCGAATATATTTAGATGAGGATAAAGCTTTAAATAGTAATGATAAAACTGCTACTAGGTGAGATATGACTAGTGTATCTTACATGAACAGCTGTGTCGTTGACTACAATGCCTCCAGCAGAAACTGTCTTGGTAAATTTCTTTTTCAGCTTGTGGTTTTTGGTAAACAAATACGCAGCAAGTGGCTTGGGTCGAGAATTAATCACGCCAAAACACTCCTCCAGGTTGTTGAGCTGTGCAGAACAAATGAGATCATTAGATATGCCTTTCAAAGCATAACCTGCCAAGTTATGTCACACATGGCATCCAAATTGATGAAGCAGAGTCTGTATTAAATGGCAAGTGGTTCTTACCGTGACGATTGGCAGGAGAGGGCCAAATATTTCTTCACTCATGATCAAAGAATCTAATGGCACGTCAAGCAAGACTGTTGGAGAAATTTTCCTGATTGATTGAGACAAAAAGATTAGCATAAGGGAGAGATGCTGTCAAGAATGAGAATAAGAGAGAGGAACTCACAGGTTCTCTCTGTTCTTTTGACCTCCATAGACGATTTTATTAGAAACTTCCTTCTCCTCTAACATCTTAGACAGGCGATCAAAGTGATTCAAGTTTACAATACGTGACGTATCTTTGGACCCCATAGGGTTATTCCCATAAAATGCCTCCAATTCTTTCTTCAGGGCATCAATCTTGGGAAGAGAAAAGAGAGCGTCAAAATACAGAAGTGCATCAACGATGTATTTTAATTTCTCAACCTCAGTGTCAGCTTAGATAGGGGGACAAGCTATCTGAATAGATAAGGATCCGTGTTTTGTAAAAATACATGTATTTTAAATTAAAAATAAGAAATAAGGTCTAAATATTTTGTTATATGAGTGTATTTTTATTTTTATCACACTTTTATTTAAAAAATACTTCTGGAATTTAAAAAAAAAAAACAAATATCTATCAGATTCTTTAAAACAAGTATTTGCTTAAAGACTTGAAAAAAAATTTGCCCAGTCCATGATACCATTGAGCCGGGCTCTGCTTAACCTTACCACTTTTGGAGCATATTCTTTTGTCGTCAGGATGTAGTCTGGAGAAATGCACGCCTGTCCATTGTTGCAACCCCATTTACCTGATATTATACGCCTGACAGTAATCTTCATAGACAAAAGAACAATGTATTCGGGAAGTTACATCCTCTAAACAAATAAAATCGCACTGCAATGTCACTAGGAAAAGAAAAGTATTTCATTACTACTTTTAAATTGGTATCTGAGTCTATGACAACAGGAGATTTTCCCCCAAGCTCTAGAGAAACAGGGGTGAGATGCTTCGCAGCTGCCGTCATTATGATACGCCCAATTCTCGAATTACCTAACCAAGAGTGGAACTTTTAGTGTTTTGAAACTATGTCTTAGAAATGCGTTTGTTAGTACGTTAAAAACCTGTGTACCAACTAGGACTTGGTCTAGTGGTTAAAACTCTTAGAAAATCTAGTAGGTATCTAAAGGATCATAGGTTCAATTACCTTGGGAAGGGTTTGTTCTCCTAAAGAGGGTTAATTTAAAATGGTTTAAGATTCACCCTAGAATATGTACGGCCTTTGACAAATACCTCTAGACATTAAAAAAAAATGAACCTGTGTAGAATATTTTGTCCCACTTCTGCTCCAGCAGCAAAGTTGTTTCAGTAACAGCTCCTTCTACAACTCTCACTGCAGAAGGGTCTAGATACTGTTTCAGTAACTTTGCGAGCAGAGAGGAAGAAGCTGGAGCCAGTTCTGATGGCTTTAACACAACAACATTCCCAGCAGAAATCGCACCAATAACAGGATCAATAGACAACACTTGCAAGAAACAGGCAATAGTCAAATGTCGTTTGAAGGCATTCAAAATGGATAAGCTAGAGGTAATACATAAATCAGTAAGGGATTGTTCAAACATACTAAAGGGAAAATTCCAAGCCGAGATTACAAGGACAACTCCGAGAGGTTCTGACACAATTTTAGCTGATGCAGGAAACGTTGTTAGAGACGTCTTTGCCTGAGGTTAAAATAAAACAGTGTAATGGTTATTGAATTTGACAACAAACTCTGCAATCTGCACAAATCTGTATCTAAAAGCACACCTTATGTGGTGCCATCCAGTCTTTTAGTTGCTTAAGAGCTAACTTGATCGAGTTTCTCAACAAAGCTACCTGCATAATTACTTAACCATCATAATCATATAACTACTACTCCAAACAAAATTTTAATTTTCACACATACTAATAACACATATTAAATATTAATTATAATGCGTTAATTTTTAGAACTAACTATTTTCATAATTTTTAAGCAATAGAATTTTAAAACACAAAATTACCTTTTTGAAATTACAATTTCCTAAATATTGCACTAAAATGGAAAATATTTCTTTTTGAAATTGTTTTTGTAATACTCGGATAGTTTTTAAACAGAGGGAGTATATTGCATGGTTTTTCTAGTCATGATTAGTTAACCATCATAATCAAATAACTACTAAACTGAATGGTTTTCCTAATCATAATTATGTAACCATACTAGATTGAATGGTTTTCCTTGTCATTATTAGGTAACCATCATAATCAAATAACTACTATATTGCATGACTTTGCTAATCATAATTACTTAGCCATCATAATCAAATAACTACAAGGATTGCATGCAATTCCTAATCATAATTACTCAACGACCATAAAATCAAATAGATTGAAAGGTTTCATTGTCATTATTAGTTAGAGTATTATGGCTGCATGGCTTTCCTAATCATAATTAGGTAAGCATTTTACATATCTAGCAAAATGTAATCAGAATATTGATCTAATCAAACTCACCGCTTGTACACCAAAAATGCTTAATGACCAGATTATACATATTGTTCACGCCAGACCATAAACACATACCTAAGAAATAACACGAATAAAAAGCTACCAAACTAGAGTGGCAATTTATGTTGGTAACACTATAAATGTGAAATGTCAATTTTCGAAAGCTCAGTTTTGTTGTTCATTGTGATGTAACGAGGACACGCGGAACAAACGTTCGAAAAGTACGTGGAATCCCCACAAAATACAGGTTCGTTGACAAATTAAGGACCTGACTTGTTTAACCCCAGCGATTGAGTTTGCGGTTGCGGGAGTTTACGGGTGCGGGTGGTTACGGTTTCAAGCGTTTTTTAGAGATTTGTACAATTGGTACATCAGTTAGTAATTGTTACGTTTGCGGCACTCTTGTGACTGGTAAACTACCAAACGCAACATCTGTTAAATAATAAATTAACAATATTTATATTTTATATAATTATAAAAATATTAAAATTATAAAAATATAATAAATATAAAATTTATATTTATAAAATCATATAATTAAATTTTAAAATTTATAAAAAATATTTTAGTTTGAAATTTTTATAATATAAATTAAAATATAATATGTATACATTTTACAATTTCTATTATTTCAACTTTAAAATTTTATTGGACATTTTTAGTATTATTTTTATTTATTTTGTTTTTTAAGAAAAAAAATATATATCCTCCCGCAACCTTCCGCAACCGCCCGCAACCGCAAACACTAGCTGAAACCAGCTTTTGATTTTAAGAGGTTCGAAGCGGTTTGAAGCGATTTTTAGCGTTTTCTATGATTGTTTCGAAACGTCAGCAACCGTTGCAAACCGCAACCGCAAAAGCTGCGTTTGCGGGTGATAGCGGGGAAACCAGTCATGCCCTAAATGTCTAGGGTCCATTGAACATAAACATTACAAAAGTTAATTGCATATTTGTTTTAATAGGACCCTTTTTATATTTACTTTTTTAGGACGGATTCCCACAAAGTTTACTTGCAGTCGTTTAAGATGATTCTCTATAACATACTATGAAGAAAAGATTGGCATTAAAGTCTCTACTTACGCAGTGGTTGGACAAATGTCAAACCAGAACATAGTGGTCACACAACTAGGTGATAAAAACATAAATGACACCGCCCAAAAATAGGAGAATAGGCTTATCGAACTTACGGAGCCATGAAGACTCGTAAAAACTAGATTCAAATGATTGATGAAGATTTGAATAATGGCATTAAAGTCTCTACTTATGCAGTGGTTGGACAAAGTGTCAAACCAGAACATAGTGGTCACACAACTAGGTGATAAAAACATAAATGACACCGCCCAAAAATAGGAGAATAGGCTTATCGAACTTACGGAGCCATGAAGACTCGTAAAAACTAGATTCAAATGATTGACGAAGATTTGAATAATCGATTTGAAAACTAACTACGTAGGAGCATGAAAAGGATATCATAAAGAGGACAAAAGGCTTTCACCTCATAAACAGAAGACTCGAGTTCAGGTTTGCCTAAATCGTCGTGGAGAGCGGATACGATCTCAGGCTCGTGTTTGTCGCAAATTACGAGAAGTTTCTTAAGCTGAGTGACTCTCCACTCGTAACCGCGAGTTACTCCGGCATCGAAGTTCCGACGAAGCTCTGTCACCAAATTGCTAGCATCCGCCATTTGAAAGATTTTCGCCATAGCAGAACGATCAACGATCACCGATATAAACGCTTACGTAAGCAAACACCAAAATGAAGAAAGAGTGAAAAAATAACAAATATTGAGTTTTGATCCGGAAAAGAGCTGACTTGATTCTGCTGAATAAATGAAACAAGCGAATATATTGTCGTAGATTTACTCAGTGTACCTTCTTCAAGTTTGCTCATGTTAAAGAAGGGACAAGTATCTAACTTTTGTCTATATTTCAGTGTTTATAACACTGGACCGACCTATGGTTGGACAAGGTTCCACGATGAATTTTACCAGATTGGATCTAACAACTGGTTTAATCATGACCAGTCTCGTAACCAAATTATATCTCAAAGTTATTGAATTGGTCTTAGCAAAAAAAAAGTTATTGAATTGGATAAAAACCATTAAAACTATTAAAAATCTATAAACCAACAATATGGAACAAATATATTAGTTTACATTTATAAATTTATATTAGATATTATTTATATTTTAATTATTTACCGTATTTACTAATATTTTTTTTTAACTTTTATATTACAAATATATTGAATTAGGTTTACTGAACAAAGTTTACCCGGTGGATTTTTATTGAGTCGTGACCCAAATCATTATACAATTCAGCTTCCGCTCCGGTTTCAAAAACATTGCTTTATGTCCGCCTTTCAGAATATATTTCTATGCCATATTTATTAAATTTATTAAAAAAATTATACATAATGTTTTTAAAATTTGATAGAAAGAAGAAATATATACATTTTGACATCAGTTCTATCAAATAAACAAGATATTGTCTAAAAAGACATACCAGAATCGAGTAACCAACATAAAAGGATCCATATGAAAACATAGCAGATTTAGTTAATTAATCATCAATTACGTTTTGCGCCTGAGATATGTAAGTAATCCTTAATTGGAATCTTCTTTGTCGCTTTTTAAATTTCTTCAGCTCTGTCAAGAATCTTGGCCATGCCTCCGGTTCTACAATCATTGAAATCATGTCCTTACGGCTGCGTCGATTGCCTTAGTTACAGTGACTGTATCTGGATTGACGTCTTCTTCTGGGTTTGTCTTCTTCGGTTGGGCTATAATGTTTAGGCCTAATAATGTTGGGCTCGAAATCTTGCTTGCTTTTGTTGTCTGAAACTGTTGCTTGAGTAGACGATGCTGAGTTGTCTTTTTCGAATCGTTTTCAGCCGATGGCTGGATTATCCTCGTGCGCTTGGGTTTCATTATTACAGAAAAGTGATTTGCCTCAGCTTATGTTCAGCCTGGAAGCAAATTTGCGACTGTTTTTGGCATCTCCAGATTGCTGAAATTCCACTAAGAGTTAAGAATTCGATGTCTAGGTGATATGTTGAAGGGACTGCCTTCATGGTGTTATCCAAGGCGTTCCCATGATTACATTGTAGATGGCTGAATGGTCAAAGACCGCGAAGTCAACTATTTTGGTGACTTCTTTGGCTGTGACCGGGAGTTTAGTCGATCCAAGATTCATTGACGCTATGTCAGTTAGTGGCTTTGGCATTGGTGTGACTTCAGATAGAGAGGGCATCGCGGAAGATGACGTTGACCGTACTTCCCGTGTCCACGAGGATCCTGGCGAATTTGAGATCTCTGATTACAAGGTCAACAACGAGCGGACCACCGTAATGAAGTTTATTGATTCCGCCAGTTTCTTCTTCCTTGAATGTGATTGCGTTGTTCGGGACGACAAGGGGTGGAGACTAGGTCGACTAATTCTTGCTTGATTCGGCCTTTTGCTAATAAGCCTTAATGGATGAGACCATATCCTGGCAGTACTGTGATTCTCCGATGATCATGTTTACTCTGCGATGATTGTTGTCATTCCCTTTGTCGTCTTGCCTTCTTCCACATTTTTTGACCGACTGATTCTCTTGGGGAGTGTTATCCGGCGGCATGGTTTTATCAGTCTTTGGTGGTATATCAGCTTTGCGGATGAGATCTTTGGTGCCGGTTACTTTGGATATTTCTCCTGCGAAAAGTTTCACGGTTTGCCTTGCGGCAAGAACTTTGCAGTTCACGGTCGATTGCCCCGAGTCTTATGGAAATCGCAGAAGGTAGTCTCGTCGTAGTTCAATTTTCGAGTCCATATATTTCGCGAGTTTCTTCCTTGTTCTGATGCGGAGTTGATGGCATAGTTATGTGCCCCTTGACGTTGTATCCCTCTTGATGGACATACTTGTCGTTAGGAGAGGTTTTCTTTTTTTGGCTTCTGGTCTGATGCCTCATCTTTCGAGGAAGTATTTGTCGGCTTATGATTTTGCGACAGGAATTTCTCCTCTTCGATGATGACGTGGTACATGGCTTTATGGAGAGCGTCACGTATCATGCGTGGATTTTTGAAAGTTTATCAATTTTTTGAATTTCGACTTGTACCAGAACATTTTTCTAAGCACGTCTATCGCCATCTTGTCACTTATGCCGCTAGCTCTCGACATGACGACTTTGATCATATTCATGAAGTCATAGATATGTTCGTCTTCCCTTTGGGATAGAATCCAAAGGTATTCGTCGAAAGTATTCCTATCCATAAACATGGAATACTATTTGAGAAACTCCAAAGCGAGTTGGCGGAAGCTTCCGATTGAGTTCCGCTTTATATGAGAAAACCATTTAAGTGCTGCACACTGGAGATTTTTGACAAAGAGGCGCTTTTGTGATCTGGAAGGTCTTGATATTCCAAGGGTCTGAGATTTTTGTCTCGGCAATGTGAGCAGTGAAGGGAGTTTTCCGAGCTTCTTCGAGAAGTCTGTCGATCTCGGGTGCAGCTTTAGTAGCGTGGTTGATTTGAGATTTTACCACTTTTACCTTTGCCGCCGTTTTTGTGATATAATCAATGTGTTCACGAATCTTGACAAGATCATCGCCAATAGTTTTTCGACCATTTCGGCATTTGCTGTGAGTGATCCGAGCCTGCTCTTCAGCCGGTTTCTCTTTTTCTATCAGAAGATGTTTTCTTCTTCAGTGGTTTGTCGAACATAGAATCGTTCCGAGTCATGCAGCTTCTCGATCTTCTTGGATGCAGATCAGCATCCTCTTCCTAATGATCGGGTTGATCGATGGGATCCAAGTTGACTCCCTCGACTTTGTCGTCCTCTGCCTCTTGGTCACTGGACGAAATATTTCCATCGTTGTTTTGCGTTGCATGCGTCCGGAGTTATTTTGCCGGAGTTTTGTCTCGATGAATTTCTGGTGCGTTTGCGGCTCTATCTGATAGAGTCATGAAATTGAATCTTCTTCCTCACTGTTAGGGTTTCAACCTGTTTAGCGAGGGAACCCATGAGCTTACCTTCTTCTTCCGTTTTCTTTTCAAAACTGGAAATATCTTCTTTACCTCCTCGAATGCCGCTGTGTTAGTGTCAGCATTAACCGCAGAGACGTTCGCTGTTGGAGTGTTATCGACATTGTCGCGGGTTTCTCCACCGTCGCAATGTTGTTAACTGTTCTGATCGTCTGTCGCTATATATGATCAAACGTTTTGCGGCTGAGAGTTAGATTGATCTGTACCCCCCGCCATCCCCTTCCCTCTTGCGCCAAGTTGTAAGAAACATAAATTCACACCGTCGATTTCTGTAAACGGAAGAAAACCAGGAAACCCTAACTTTCTTTCCTTGAGGTCCCGGATTTCTGCTAAGCCAAACGTCAAGCAATCAGGATACAAAAACAAACAAAATAATAAATCAAGAATGAAAAAGAGAGAAATCGATATTTTATTCTGAATCTGCGTATAAGCGCTTACAATAGGTAAAATCATTGGCTGCAAGAGCTGCCGGCGAGTTCCCTAGTACTAACAACATATGACTTGAAAACCTAGTTGAGTCGCAGCTCGATAACAAAATAAGAGAATTTCCTAAATTGCTAAGAAAAAGTTGTGTCCCTTGCGCCTCTCCTCTTGGCTTCTCTTATATACTCCTCTAAGGTCGATCATCATTTCCTTTTCTGCATGTGGCCGAGTTTATCTCTTTGCGAAAATATTCCATTTTCTTCGATCTTCATGATTTTGAAATTTGACATTTATGTTCTTCTGCTAATATTTGATAAAACGTCATAGTAGTTTTGGGCTTATTATCAACTAAAACCGAAAGTGGGTTTTTACCGCGTTTTACACATTTTCGGGCTTTTTCGACTTAAGGATTTATACGACTTATTTTGGAGAAATCACCTTGGTACGACGTCGGTTTTATGAAATAGTGAAAACCAATCATACAGTCAAGATAAAAATGGTGTTAGGTTAACTGTTATCATTTTTATGATTCATTCCAATTCATACGAGAAAACAAGTCTTTGTTAATTTTATCAAAACGTTTCAATGGTAACTCCAGTCGATGCGAAATAAGAGGCATTTTGGTTAAAAATCGAAAGAGAGAGCTGCAGAGTGAGTCACCTGCTTGCGCCTTTGACTGCCTGAGTCATGGTCGCCTTCTGGCAACCTGGTCGGACAGGATTGTGGTTGCCTGCTGGCGACCTGGATAGGCTGATTCCTGGACTTACCAAGTCTCGGTCGCCTTCTGGTCACCTGGACTGACTCTCGGCCGCCTGCTGGCGACCAGAAGTGATGGAATGGCCTTTCGGTGCGATTGACTGAAGACAATGAGACGATAAGAAGTTAGGACTCGATCTTTTCCCGTTTTGTCATTTTTTCGGAAGTTGTTTGTTAAATGGTTGAACAATATTTTTTCGAAAACTCATTACTTAATTCTCTTTTTGAATTATAAAAAAAAATTAGTTTCCCGCACTTTTTCTTCTTAGTGATGAAATCTAATAAGTGAATTATTCAGACGTAACAAAGCACATGGAAAATATAGGGCTAAAATGCATAGATAGAATAAGATAGAAAAACTGGAGTTTCATACAAAACTCTGAAAGAGTCTTGGATCTTCTCTTCAAACTTATAAAACCCTAAACTTTTGTGTAAATGAATGAAAATAAGAAAGTGTGTGTAGCCTAATAAAATGGCAAGACACATAAATATTTGGTCAAAGTCGGCTAGGGGTAATCTTGTAATTATGTGGAATTTGGGCTTTAAGTCGGTCATGAATAAGCGGCCCGCTCTGGCGCTTCGTTGTCGATCCACAACAAGGGATGTTTGTCGATCGACTTTTGACTCTGATGTCGATTCTGGCTGGTTCTATGAATAGCTGCGAGTTTTTATGTCTTTATCTCCAAAATGCTCCATAATCACCGCATTACTCAAAAACATATATGAACTTGTAAAGACTCTAAAAAGACTAAAGGCATAATAAATACACTCTATAACACTTAAATACCATAACTAAAAACTGGTAAAATCCATGGTATAACAATATAGTGGTGCTCCGATTGTGAACATATATCATGTTTATGATCAAACTTTATGTTAATCTGATCTTGCTTCTGCAAAATCATTCATTTGACATTTTTAATTTTAAGCTTTTATATACTAACAAGCCGCTTGTCATGCGAACCTCAACCCACTAAAACAGATAAGCCTTATTAATCTTAAGAACACTGAAATAATAAATATATGATGCACCAATATGGGTATTGGATATAACCAAGAAAGAGCTGCCATATTATACAAAATATCCATTGTAGGGGCTAGATTAGTTTTTGGTAGGCTTAATGTGACATGAGTTTTGAAGATGAACGCAGAAGCGGCTCTTAATCAACAAACGGACATGGTTATTGCACTTTTTTGTCCTCTTCATAACAATCTCTTAGCATTCCTTGTCCACTTCAAAATCCTTCTCTGTCTGGCTCGCGGATATCTGCTGAAAACATTTTCTGCTGTCTTTGATTCATCTTTCGTCAAACATGTTTTCATTTCAACCGATTGGAATAAAACTACTGACTCCAACAGCGGTACAGGAGATATGACAGGGATGTTAGGGATCCTCGGGAGGTCATGAATATTAGGTACCCTTGGAATGTTAGGGATCAATGGAAGTAACAGAATGTTAGGAATCCTCGGAATGTTAGGGATCAATGGAAGTAACGGAATGTTAGGAATCTTCGGTATGTTAGGGATCTTTGGAATCCTCGGAATGTTAGGGATATCCGGAATACTTGGAAGGCTTGGAATGTTAGGAATCCCATGAAACAATACTGGGGTCAATGAGGATGTATTGGGGTTTGAGACAGAAGAGGGAGCCCGACTAACCTTTTTGATGTTTCCACCGAAGGCAGAGCCTTTTTGATGGAGGTGGGCTGCCACTGGTTGCGAGGGGTGATGTTTGGACTTTTCAAGGGTCCTTAACCAAATGGTATAAAAGATTGTCGAACCAATCCTAAGTGATTCTAAAGCAAAGGGAATACAAGACCATGCTTAATCTAAGTGCAATCATTAAGTGAGATGAGATTAAACTAGAGCAATACTAAAATATAATAAAATATGAGACTTTCTTTGATTATGAGATAGAAGAACTCATAGGATAAGGGATTAGACCTTGGGTGATCAAGTTTTGAACTAAAGGTGGCAGCTTTCAATCAATCTATCAAACTTAAGCCTAAACACAATCCTAAACAAGCTCTTTCTCAAGATGGATGTTCATTTGCTAAAATAACTCAAGCATCAAATCTCTTTGATTGAAAGTTATAGAAGCAATCATTAATATCAAATCTACTAGCCATCTTAACACCTTTAACAACAAATCTCTTTGGTAAAGTATGTTAAAAGCTTATGAGAGTTGGTTCATGCATTTCATCAAACACCATGTGGGTGGAAAATGCCTAAAAGCTCAACTTTTGAGAGGCCAACTCAAAAGATGCATTAATAACATTTTACTAGCAATGAATAAGAGAGATTTATACTAAAACACCTTATATCTAGCTTAATCATCCTTAGTCTCCATAACCCACAAATCCTAAAATGGATTACTCACTAATCACCATGATTCTTCTCAAATCCATGAGGGATTTAAGCTTAATCATGTAAAGAAAGGAATATAAGAACTTAAAATTACTCAAGAACAAGACGATGAATTGATTCAAGGAAAGAACTGTCACCAAAAGAGGTTTTGTGTTTCTTAAGAAATAATAAGATAATTCCAACATTATGTCTTACAAAAGTATTTATAGTTGCTTAAAAAACCTAAAAACAACAAGATAAATGACCAAAAGGTCCCTAGAAAAAGATAGGTCTCGACCAATAGGAGCTCGACTCGGAAAGAAGCAAAGTCGTCCAACCTGGGTGGTCGAACCCGAGTAGTAATCATGCTCGGAAACGAGCGGGTAGTCGACCCGGGTGAACCAACCTAGGTGAAGTCCTCCATCGCCCAAGCTCGACCAAAACAAGCGGGTAGTCGACCCCGGGTGAACCAACCCAGGTGAAATACGTCCATCTTCATTTTGTATATTCTTGTCTTTGCCAAACTTCATTCTTCACTTCTTTTTGGATTTCAAAGCTCCCAAACATCTCAAATCACTCCATAGAATGCTCCAACATCAGATAGAGACAAATGAATGCAACATTGATCCTAAAGATGCCTAGTCCTAATCTATATGATCAAAAAATGCAGAAAATGGGGTGCTAAAACAATGAAATTATGCAAGATATCAAGGGGTTAAGCCATGATTTTTCCGATAATGCTACGGTTGAAAAAAGAAGAGAGCTGAGGCATAGCAGAGCTACAAGAAGTGTCGTGACTAAAACTAAGCTTCTCATGAATGATTAAGGAGAGGTGAAAGGTTACTCTGGGGGTAAATGAATTAATTTATGAGGAATTATTTTTTATAGATGGCGTTTACAAATTATAAAGAATCATGAACATTATCTATTTAAACAAATTTTGGAAATTATAGTCACGTCGTTTACATTTGGCTAAATATCTGGTCATGAAAATTATATGAGATGTCAAGATGCCAATTATATGTAAATTTCTCTGTACATATATGCATTTTCAAGAACAACAATGCAGTGTCTACTCCCACCAAACGTCAACAACATTCACGTTGTCTTTAATTCTTAACTGCCCTCATCTGTATCTTCATTATCAGACCTTCTTGCTGTTGTTTCCAAACATCACCTGGTGAAATAGGTTACAAAATTGTCTACAAACTCTGATAGTTTGATATGACGAGAAGATCTCGTGAAGATCATTGCCTAAAATCATTTCAGAAGCTAAAGGATATGGAATGGTTCATATTAGAGGCAAGGGAAGGTGTGGAAGAAGTAGCGCTCCACAGGGTTGTCGATCCCACTATGACTTCTCAAATCCTAAAAGTCCTGTTTTTTTTTCCCTTTTATGTTTTGTTTTTAAATAAGAGAAAATTACCCGGAATAACTCTAATCTTTTACTTAATTACTAGTCTAACTTTATATAATCAACATAATCTAAAATAGGTAAAAAGACTAATTAACCTCAATGGTTCCTCTTAACTACAATTTTGCCATTATACATTAATTCATTAACAAAAATAAGCACAAAAAAATATATCGTGAAACATCTCCTCGTCGTCGTAACAAGAACAAACAAAAGCTAGGTTTAAGAAATGTCAGATTGATTGTCGTCGGCGGCTTGATCTACTACCTCCGATTAGAATCAACTTCGCCGGTGAGGGATTTGATTTATCCGCTGTTAAACACTCCACGAGGTTTGGGAAAAACACCATCGCTTCACCTGTCATCTCTGTCTTCTTCTCTACTGTGAATTGATTTCTGGTTTTGTTAATCCATTGTGTGCTTTAGGTCATTGCTTGTTTCTGTTTTCATAGATTCTTAGATTGGTCTGTTTAGTTAATGTTCTTTGTTTATTTATTCTTTGCTTCTCTGATTTGATCGTTTCACATTGTTGTTTGTTTTGTTGTTAAGCTTTGATTGATCAATTGATTGTTTACTTTGTGTGTGAGCGTCTGAAAATGGCTTTCAATAGTCTGAATATGATATTATGATGTCACTTTGAACAACCTCTTGCCTATATATGTGTTTTTGTTTTCTTGTCTAGTTTCATTGCACTTGCCAAATTTTCAGATGGTAAGTGTGGGATTTGAAGCATGGGAAGCCGTAAAAAAGGTAGTATGTTCAGTTCTTAGTGAATAGTCTTATGCTATGTAAATTGCCACGTTTAGTAATAGTTTTATTTCCTGCACTTATTTTCTTAGTGAATTTGTAGTCTTATTATGTAGTCATATTTTTAACATGCGTTTATTTAAAAGTATAAGAAAAGCAAGAATAAATTGTAAGTAGCACAAAACAAATGAAAACATTTTTAAAAACTCTTATTAGAGAAAACATCTAAACTCAAACAAGCAAAAGTTGTAAAAAAATCTTTGGACCAATTGTTGTTGTTCAGTTGTCTATTGGGAAGAATGGTAAGAACAATAAAAAACAAACATACCTCACTTTTGATTCAAATTACTGGTATATGAAATAATTTCAAAATTAAAGGGTTTAATTTGTTTTAACCATCCTGGTTAAGTGGAAATAAAAAAATCTGTGGCCAAATCATAAATAAATCTATCAATTTCTAACTAAATCTGTCAAAATTAAGTAAGTTTGTGGCTAAAGAATAATAAATCAGCCAAACCAAAATTAAATCTGTCAAAAACAAGTAAGTCTGTGGCTAAAAAAAAATTAAATCTATCAAATCATACGTAAATCTGTCGCCAAATAATTAAATTCTATTAAATCTGTTAATATTTAATAAATTTGTGGCCAAACGTGACATATTTGTTATAATAAATCTGTAGAAATCTTATTAAATCTATCAATTTTAAGATAAGTTTGTGGTTTAAGAAGAATATATTTAAGTCTGCGACTAAATAAACCGTATGCAAAATAAATCTATCGGTGGCAAAATTATAAATATTCCAAAAATTCAATAATGACATTTTCGTAATTATTTTTTTTTAACAAAAAAAATAAGGATAAATTTGGTATGAAAAATAAATTAGTAATTAAAATAAAATTAAATTTAAACTAATAATTAATTGATAAATAAGGGTTAAACTAGTTTTTTTTCCAGCACCGAGACCAACATCTGATCTCCTCCCTGTAAGTTATCAGTGTCTATGGCTCGTGATGCTCTCGCTTCCCCAGATGTGGTTGACCACGCTACTAATGATGGTCTTCGTCATAGATGTTTGGGTGGTACGGCTCTCTGTTAACACGTAAGTCCAATATTCACTATTCCTAATAAGATAACTACTATGTATTTAAGATAACTCCTACTATTTCTGATATGTATCTAAGATAATGATATAATTGTCCTACTTGTTATCTCTTTAGGAGTTCTACGCTTGTATATATAAAAGCTATTTGCCTAAGGAATCAATAACACAACTATACTTTTACATTCTAAAGATATTTCATGGTATCAGAGCAAAAGTTCCTAAAACCCTATTTTTTTTTTAAAACCGGCGTTTCTTGACGTTCAAGAAACATGGCCGCCACTAATTCTTCTACCGCATTTACTCTAGTTCCTGCAGTAACTGCAGATATTCCTTCTTCTTCCCCATACTATCTCCATCCTTCTGATAATCCAAGTGCTCTTATCACTTCTGTCTTGTTGCGAGGAGACAACTACAATGAATGGGCCACCGAACTTTCGAATTCAATACAGGCGAAACGTAAGTTTGGGTTCATCGACGGCACTATACCAAAACCAACAAGCGAACCTGATCTTTCTTGATGGCTTACTACTAATTCAATGCTTGTGGGTTGGATCCGCACGTCCATAGATCCAAAGATACGATCCACTGTATCCTTTGTCCCCGAAGCACATAAACTTTGGGATACTCTCAAGCGTCGATTCTCTATTACAAATAGCGTCAGAACTCATCACCTCCGAGATGCAATTAGTAACTGCAGACAAGATGGTCAGACTATTATTGACTACTATGGGCGCCTCACTAAGTTATGGGAAGAATTAGACAACATCAAAACAACTCGTGCGTATATCTGTAAAGCGGCGACTGATATTGAGAAAGAAAGAGAAGAAATTTGTGTGCATCAGTTCCTATTTGATCTAGACGAATCTCGCTTCCGCACCATTCGATCACAAATCATTGGCGAAGATCCTTTGCCTGACATCAATACCGTGTATTCACGAGTCATTAGAGAGGAACAGCACAACAATACTACTCGCTCTGCAGAACACAAAACAGAGGCTGTAGGCTTCTTTGCTCAGACTACTAATCCTCAGCAAACTGCAACTACAATAACCCGTTTTCGAGATCCAAACCGATCGTGCACACATTGTTCTCGGACAGGGCACGACAATACTGAATGTTTTCTTCTCCATGGGTACCCAGACTGGTGGCATGAACAACAAAAGACAAACACAGGAGGCTCTAGTCAACGTGGTGGTCGTGGTGGTCGTTTCTCCAACTCGTCAAACAGGGGACAAGGTCGTTCTAATACTACAAGAGCAATCTCAAACAATACAACGACAACTACATCATCTCAACCATCCCTCAACAGCGACCAAATAGCCCATCTCCTTCAGCTTCTTCAAACATCTCGGTCAAATATTTCTACTAAAAAACTGTCGGGTAAACCAAAATTCAATGATGTTATTATTGATACCGGCGCTTCTCATCACATGACAGGGGATTTATCCCTCCTGATCAATTTCACTGATATTATGCCATCATCAGTACGATTTCCTGATGGTAGTGCGTCAAGTGCTGAGAAAAAGGGCACTTTAGTGCTTAGTCGGGACTATTATCTACATGATGTTCTATATGTTCCGAATTTAACTTGCACCCTGATATCTTTCTCTCGTTTATTAAAACAGACAAGATGCATAGCCATATTCACTGATGCTTTATGTGTCTTGCAGGACCGTTTTACGAAGACCCTGATTGGAACGGGTGAAGAACGTGAGGGAGTTTATTATTTTACGGGAGTCATGGCTGCAAGTGTTCATCGGGCTGAGTCTAGGAATGCTTCTACATCAGAACTGTGGCACAGGCGGCTGGGACACCCATCCTTTCGTGTTTTATCTTCTTTACCGGTTTTAGACAAAATTTGTGTTGATTTTGAACAAGCAAAGTCTTGTGAGATTTGTTTTCAGTCCAAACAAACTCGATCTGTGTTTCCTGATAGTTCTAATAAAACTTCATCTCCTTTTGATTTAATACACTGCGATATCTGGGGACCGTATCGAACCCCTTCTTCTTGTGGAGAAAAATATTTTCTTACCATAGTTGATGATTACTCTCGCGCAGTATGGACGTTTTTGATGTTAGAAAAGTCGGAAGTATCTGGCCTACTGCAGAATTTCTTTGCGATGTGTAAAACACATCATGGAAAATCAGTTAAGTAAATTCGTACAGACAATGGCTCCGAGTTTATGGTACTCTCTGCATATTTCAAACAACACGGAATATTACATCAGACCTCATGTGTGGACACACCACAACAGAACAGACGCGTGGAGAGGAAACACCGTCACATTTTGAACGTCGCAAGAGCTTGTTTGTTTCAGGCTTGGTTACCATCTACCTTTTGGGGCAAAAGCATCCTCACCGCAGCCCACTTAATTAACTACACGCCATCTCAGGTACTCCACGGCAAGACGCCATATGAACTTCTCTTTGGAAAGAAACCGGATCTTGATAGGCTACGCGTCTTCGGCTGTTTATGTTATGCTCATCGGAAGTCACGTGATAAAGATAAGTTTGGAGATCGAAGTAGACGATGCATTTTCGTGGGTTACCCTTATGGGAAGAAGGCGTGGTCTCTCTATGATCTCACGACTAAAGAGTTCTTTACTAGTCGCGACGTTGCTTTCTCTGAATCGAAATTTCCAGGTATAGACACTGATGACTATGTTACTCCACCTCCCAATCATTATGACAATTATATTGATGACTGGCTACTTCCGAGCACAGAATCAAGGGGGAGTTTGGAAACTTCGACGCCAAGCAACATCCATCCATCTCCTTTAGTTCCTGCGCCTACTACACCATCCACTACTGCTCCTACTACACCTACCAATGCTAATCTTCCTGCGTTTACAGACGTGGCTACTCCATCTTCTCCTACTGCAGACATGGCTACTTCGCCTCCTGCAGAGTCATTATCTCCTGGAATACCTGAAATTCTTGGACGGGGACAGAGACTAAAGACTCCATCTATACTACTTAAAGACTATGTCACACACTCAGCTCAAACTTCTGATAATAATAAACTCTCTCATGGTCTCTCCCCGCCTGATCTTGGTCTTCCAAAAACATCCTCAGGTATCACACCTTATCCCATATCTAGTTATCTTACTGACGATAAGTCTACAGATAAGCATCGAGCCTTTATGACGACTATCATACATGACAACCCTCCACGATCATTCAAAGAAGCTGTCAAACTGAAAATTTGGGTCGATGCAATGGGAAAGGAAATTGATGCTTTTGAAGCTACTGAAACATGGGACATCACAAACTTACCTCCCGGGAAGAAAACCCTCGGTAATCAGTGGCTCTATACGAACAAATATCACGCCGATGGCACTCTTGAAAGACCTAAGGCGCGCCTGGTAGTCTTAGGCAATCACCAAACCGAGGGAGAAGACTTTACTGAAACTTTTGCACAGGTTGCAAAACTCACTTCGGTTCGATTCATTCTGAAACTTACAGTAGCTAAAAATTGGCTTGTACATCAGATGGACGTACATAATGCTTTCCTACATGGGGATCTTGATGAGGAAATTTACATGAAGTTGCCTCAAGGTTATAAGTGCTCCGACCCAACTAAAGTATGTCGACTAAAGAAATCTCTATATGGACTTCGTCAGGCTCCACGATGCTGGTATGCAAAACTCACAACAGCCCTCACACAATTCGGATTCTCTCATACGCAGATCATTCCTTGTTTTCCAAAGTTCGCGGCTCGGTCTGTATACACATACTAATCTACGTGGATGATTTCGTAATCGCATGTAATAATGCCACTGCCCTACAGGAATTTAAAGACTACTTACAGAGTTGTTTTCGCATGAAGGACTTAGGCACTCTAAAGTATTTTCTTGCTTGAAATCGCTAGGAATTCCTCTGGGTTCTACATCTCGCAGAGAAAATATGCCCTTGACATTATCACAGAAGCTGGCCTCCTTGGCGCCAAACCATCTCCTGTCCCGGGTGAACTTAACCATAAATTTGCTAAAGCTACTGGTCCTCTTGCTAATGCACATCAGTACAGACGTTTGGTTGGTCATCTGATCTATTTGACAAATACTAGACCGGACCTTGGATATGCAGTCCATATACTTGCCAGATTCATTCAGAAGCCTTTATTGCCTCACTGGGAAGCTACCTTACGGGTTGTTAGATATCTCAAGGGGTGTCCAGGTCAAGGAATATTTTTAAAAGCCAACGACTCACTTTAAATAAGTGTTTATTGTGATTCAGATTGGAGTGCATGTCCTACATCGCGTCGGTCTTTAAGTGCCTATATTATTTTTGTTGGTGAATCTCCGGTGGTCTGGCGAACAAAGAAGCAGGATGTAGTGTCCTTATCCTCGGCTGAGGCCGAATATCGAGCCATGTCTGAGACACTCAAAGAGCTGAAATGGATGAAAGGCCTACTTCAGTCATTTGGGTTTCCGCATCTGTCTCCTATGAAGCTATGTACTGTGATAGCAAATCTGCTATTTATATCGCCCCTAATCCAGTCTTTCATGAACGCACGAAGCACATAGAAAGAGATTGTCATCATGTCCGTGATGGTGTTACTGCTAAGCTCATCACTACAGATCACGTCTCCTCCAAGAATCAACTGGCGGACATGCTTACAAAAGCCTTACCTCGCCCTCAGTTCGAAGATCTACTGTCCAAGTTGGGTGTTCGGAATCTCACACTTCCAACTTGAGGGGGAGTAATAAGATAACTACTATGTGTTTAAGATAACTCCTACTATTTCTGATATGTATCTAAGATAATGATAGAACTTGTCCTACTTGTTATCTCTTTAGGAGTTCTAAGCTTGTATATATAAAGGCTATTTGCCTAAGGAATCAATAACACAACTATACTTTTACATTCTAAAGATATTTCAATTCCAGTAAAAGCTTGAAATTGTTTAGTTGGGATCTCAATTTCTCTCACTTTTATAAGTGTTCGTAACAAAATAATTGAAAAGGTGGTATTTGTTCGTATTATTTGTAGTAGTATTTTCATATATTTATCCTCATTTATGTGATTTGGCAGATTGCATGCAAGGCAAGGGAATCTTGTGATCCAAACAGTCTGAATGCTTCTTTGAAGGTGTCTTAAGCGCTGATTCTACAACTCTTGCATTTGTTTGTGTTTCAATTTATTTAAAGTACGAACATTCATGGTATACTTTGTGACCCAATATATTGATTTAGTGATAGAGACTAGAGAAGTTGAAGGACACACACTCCGTCACCACCAAGCAGTTTGGGAGGAGGAATCAAAGCCCAAACCCTAAATGAGGTAGATATGAAGGTCGTAACAGGGGCTTCCTGACAAGCGTTTTGGTTTGCAATCTAAGCTATGATTGAAGGTTTATATTTGTCATACCTTAATTTCCCTTCAGCCATTTTCTTTAGGATGCCATAATTTTTTGGATAAGATTTTCTTATATGTTGGCTTCAAATGATATGTAGATCAAGAAAACACAGATCAAGCTCAAAATACAGATCAAACAGAGCAGATCAAACAGATCATGTAGAACAAATGCAGATCTAAATGGTAAAGAATCTTTTTTGAATTAGTGTTAGCCAAATGTTAAAAAAAAATTGTAAAGTAAATATCTAAAACAAAAGTACAACTTTTTTTTAATAAATACAAATAAAGTTTAAACATTATAAAAAAGGTAAATATAATTACAGCAAAAAAACCGTAAAAAAAACTCTGAAACTCTTGACACTTTTGTTTACAGTTCAGATCAAATTCGAGTATTCGGGTTAAAATGTTTATGACCCCGTTTAGAAACCAAATTTTTTTAAAGCGTATAGGTTTGAATAATTAGTATCAGATTCAATGAAAATTTAAACATTATATAAAAATTTACGTCTCGTATTTTAAACATATTTTTATTTTGTAATTCACTGAAGAAATGATATGCCATGGATTTTACCTACTTTTAACCATGGTTTATAAGTGTTTTAATGATATCTTGCATATTTGCATTGTTTTAACAATTCATTCTTCTACATTTTGATCATATAGATTATGATTTAGTCATCTTTTAGTTGCATTTTGCATACATGAGTCTTTATTAGGTGATGGAGTGTGCTATTGAGTAGCTGGAGGTGGTAAGAGACATTTTGTGGTGCAAAAAGGTGAAAGATGAATATTGATGAAGACCTTAAAGATATCTTTTTAAGTCCATCATTTGGGAATATATGGGAAATTGAGTTAGCTTTCTAATGGAAGTGGTTTCAAGTCATTTGGAGCTGTATTGGAGAAGTTATGATCGATTTACTAGAGGCATATCAACCCCTGGACAAGCAACCCAGGTTGACCAACTCCGGTTGCCTTACCCGGGCGGCCGTACCATAAGCTGGACGATGGGATAACGTGGGTTGGACGACCCGGGTTGTCGACCATGACTCCTACCCGGGTCGCATACTTTCCTGGGCCGATTTTAAGTGTTTTTAAAGGGTTTTAAAGACTTTTCAAGTGTAACCATTAGGTTTTCCAAGGATCCTATAAATACCTTGTAGCCCCCAAAGTTGAGACTTATCTCATGTTCTCTCTAGAAGCACTTTGCCTCATTTTGTAAAGCTTGATTTTTTTTTTATCAATCTAAGGAATTATTTCATATTAAATCTTGTTTCTTCTTTTTTATATTTCTAGGATCTTAGATTGTTCTTCGTAATCTTTTCTTATTTTTTTTAGATTAAAATTTTTTGTGTATTTTTAGTGTATAAAATCTCTAGTTCTTTGTGGATTCGATCCTAAAATGCTCAGCCACTGGTATTCATAAAATACTGGTTTCTTGTGTACTTTTCATTCTTTTATCTATGATGACATTAACATTCATACAAAACATAATTATAGAATCTTTGTTTTGTTATTTTCAGTATTTATATCACATTATTTAATTCATAGTTTACCTCATTAATTTGCAGCTGAAAACACGTATCACTAAAGTGTTAAACACATTAGACTAATAGACGTAAGTAAAACTTCGTTTTCCTACATGTGCAAAAAAGTCGGAGAGGAAAGGATCAATGAGTTTTAAATTGGTATTCATAAATACTGGTTTCTTGTGTACTTTTCATTCTCTTACCTATGATGACATCAACATTCATACAAAACATAGTTATAGAATCTTTGTTTTGTTATTTTCTGTATTTATATCACGTTATTTAACTCATAGTTTACCTCATTAATTCACATCTGAAAACACGTATCACTAAAGTTTTAAACACATTAAACTAACAGACATAAGTAAAACTTCGTTTTCCTACATGTGAAAAAAAGTCTGAGAGCAAAAGATCAACGCAGCCTCTTGCTCGTGAATGCTACACACAATCAGTATAGAAAGGAACAAGCGGACAAGGGAACAGCCAATGCGTACCTGTTCCAACTGTAGAGGAACAATGGTGAAATATCGGGATCAGTGCAAACCAGAACAATGAGAACCACCAGTGCAAACAAGAGATTCACATGTTACCTACTTCTTCGACACCCCATCTTCCATTTATGTATTCCAATTTCAAAAAAAAAAAAATTACGTTTGTTTCATACATGGTAATGGAGAAGGAGATGATTTCGAGTATAAAAGTCACTGGGAAGGTTGAGAAAGGAGTTGGTACCAATTTGAGAAGAGTATGTGGAGGAAGTTAATGCAAGCAGAACAGCCTCATGGTTGATCCGAATCAGAGAACAATTGTTCTGAGTAAAGAAGAAACGAGTAAGGGATGTGGACATCAATGAATCTGTCACCTCTTGCAGTTTTACATGATGTACTGCATATTTAAAAATTGGTAGCCCCTAAACACTCTTTAACTCCACCACTAAATTAGCCTGTTCGACACCTAATCCGTCTACCCTGAATAGTGCATGTGATGAGAAGCTCACGGTGATCTTAAATGAATGTAGGGAGTTTTGTCTTGATAGTGTTTCTTTTTCAGGTTTGAGATGTAGAGTATGGAGCCGACAGGGTGTGTGGTCCTAGTCTACTACTTATATTGTTCAGAGATTCGTGGTAAGGGTATGGTTACTGAGAATAGGAGAGTTCCCACACTTTCCAACTTTTCTCCATGTTCTTGATACTTGGCCTTGTTCGAGGACAAACAAGGATCTATGTCTGAGGAATTAATATGTGGTGTTTTTACACCATTGTACATACATTTTCAAATTGGGTTTAGTCCTAATTCATGTCTGTCCAGTCCTTTCTGAGTCATTACAGGTCTTGAGTAGGTAGATAAGTCAAAAAAGGATGCATGAAGAAAGATGTGGTAACCGAGTCCGCACTGTCGAATTCCGTCAGATTAGGAAAGTTAGGAAAATCCTAATTTCCCAGAGTTCTCGGATATCGCTAAACCACACGCCGAGAAATCAGAAACACGCAAAATATATACGAAAAAATGAGATTCGAAAAGAGTGCTAAAGGTGTCTTATTCCGAATCTGCGTATGAGCGTTACAACAAGGTAGGAGCCTTGGCTACGAGAGCTGTCGGTGAGATCCCTAGTTCTAATAACCCAAGATTGCAAAAACTTAGTTGAGTCGCAGCTCCATAACAAAAACATAAAGTTGCGTAAATGCTATAGGTGCTAAGTCTACTATATAGAAGTTATCCTTTGTGCCTCTCGCCTTGGACTCCTTATATACTCCCTCCAAGGTCATTTTACACTTTCCTGTTATGCTCTTAAACTGACTTTACCATCCTGCGGAAATATTCCATTTTTCTCGATTTCATGATTATCTACAGAAACTTGACATTTATCTCCGGAAACTTGACATTTATCTTCTCCCGCAGATAAAGTATAAACCATCATAGTATCTACGGACTCATTCCTGGTAAAAATCGTAAGTGGGCTTCTAGTCGCGTTTAGGCCATTTTGGGCTATTTTTCGACTTTGCGCGTTTATTAAGATTTTTCAATAAAAAAAAAGTTTTCGCGGTTTTTATCGTAAAGTCTCAACGATAACTCCGATCGTGATGGAGTAAAAGGCGGTATAGTTGAGGTTCGTAAGAGATAACATTGCGGAGTAGACGAGAATGCACGGATTCGTAACGTCCTGGTCGTCTTACGTCAATCTATGGTGACTGGTCTGTTAACCGGACAGGTCCCCATATGTCGACCGATTCGTTTGCCCCACGGGTATCCTTATAGCGACCGGTTCGGTCGTTCGATCGGTCGCCACACAGAGATCGTCTCGAATGCTTGTCCGATTATTTGTTAGTGTGTTCGTCCGACATTCTTTTGAGCATGTTTTTGATCGATTGGTGCTTAATTTGGTGTTGCGGATAATTCTTTCTAAGAATTTATGTTAAGAATTCTTTTTCAATAATTTTACGAAATGTACTTTTTCGAGAAATGTTTTCCGAAGACATGCAGGCGTTAATTTTGTCGTGACCATTTTTGACCCCAACAGTTAGCCCCCCAGCTCGTTAGACCCGTGGATGGTCGATGTGAGGATCTAGTGTGCGGTTAGGCGAGTTGGATGGAATTAATGCCCGAAATTCTGAAGGCAAATAGTGAATTTTTATGCCTATAAGAAGGTGAGATAATTTTTCTCAAACTCATCACTTGCTTACTTCCATAGTGATATCACTCAAATTACTCTAATGAATGAATTACTCTCATCAAAAGAGGTCAAGTTATAGTACTTAGGGATCAAATC
The DNA here is from genome assembly GCF_000801105.2 of Raphanus sativus. Lineage (NCBI taxonomy): Eukaryota > Viridiplantae > Streptophyta > Magnoliopsida > Brassicales > Brassicaceae > Raphanus > Raphanus sativus. The sequence continues at coordinate 19,212,147 of NC_079511.1, forward strand.
AACAAGGAGTTAAAGCGCACACTAGATATAATAGTTATGAGATTAAGCTAGGCTAATAGTTTATAAAGCAGTAAATAAATATAGTAAAGCAGTAAATAAAATAAAATAGTAAACAAGATAAACAATATAATTGTTCAGCTTGGCAAGGAGTTGTTTGATGGAAGGATGGTAGCTAGATCTAGGGCTTTTGTTCAGGTATTGGGGATTATAATGTCTATAGATGTCTAACAAGTTGTTTACATGATATTATAGAACTCAGCCGCTTAAGAATCACTGATGTCTCACTGGTTAACTAACTAGATCTCTGATCTCAACTGCCGTCTGTTGACCAGAGAAAGAGTCGATCGATAATCCTATAGGGATATCGAGCGATACATCTTTCACAACGCCGATCGATTGTCCAGTCGGGATATCGATCGACGGCTTCTAGCTATGCCTAGGCACGAGCCGATAATGAACACTAAGTCTCAAGGAGGGCTCTCGCTCTTCTCAACGGGAGAGAAGTTAGTTCAAATAGATACTTCAAGATCTAAACATCCTAATGATCTGTGTTCTAGTTAGCTATTCTAGAACAAGCATAGAGTACAATCCATTTGATCAATATCACAACTTAGCAAAAATAGTTTGGGGCTAATCCCTCTAACCTATCTGAACCCTAAAACTAACAGGTGGATCTATTCAGACATGATAGTTGTCACAGAAATCACAGATGAATAAATGAAATTGCAATAGATAAATAAACCAAAAGCCAAGGAGTTCCAGGAGGACTCTGAAGGAGTTCCTCCCTTCTCTCCTAAACTAAGAATAATGAATCAAAAGAAAGCGTAAAAAGCATAGCCGTCAACAATGGCTTAGAAATAACATAAATAGGGTTTTTGGTCGTCAAAGGTATTTTGGTAACTTTGTGGTGACTCCTGAGCTTCAGTCGGTCATGAAATATACTCGGCACACATTCTGATGTCCCTGTCGATCGACAAGCAGTGTGCTGCATCGATCGACATACAATCCTCTTCTCGACGATTTCCTCTCGCGAGGCAGACTGCCCACTCTTCAGTAAAACAGGCATAACTTCTGCTACAAGATGTGGATTAACCTCAGACCGGTGGCATTTGAAAGCTAACTCAAATCTCTATCCTATGTCAAACGATGGGCTGAATCCAACGGTGGGAAGGTCTCCATCGAGAGCTAAACATCTGAAACGTCTGTGCAGTTCTGCACTGCGAAAGACTCCAAACGACACCAAAATCACCTTATATCTCCAAATCGTCCATGAACCTGTAAATACTATAAATAGTCTCCAAAACATAATAAATAGTATCTATAACACTTATATAACATGGGTAAAAATAGGTAAAATCCATGGTATATCACATAGGAAATCCCTTGGAAGAAAAAAAAAGTTCTCCCTCTCCTCTCTTTTTAAAAATAATTAATTTTTATACAGTTTCAAGGAATGTCTTCCAGAAAGAAGGCTTCGGGAAAAACTAATGCCCGTAGTTCCACGCCAGAGGACGTTCATGATGGTGACGTTATCGTCCCGAAGGCTGAATTTGTGGCCCACTCAGTTGATCCCGCAGAAGGCGAGGCGTATTGGATCGCTAGATGTGGTATGATAATTCCCTCCGCCAAAGTGTCATTTCCCTTCATGACTTGTCATGTGATAAACCATGACTTGCCGAGCAGGAGTACGCATTCGTTCGTCGGAATCGTTCGAGAGTTCTGTTGGATTTCGGACGAAGTGGAATTTTGAATTCCTCGTGAAGGAGAGTCTGCTGAGAATCCCTAGAGAGTTACTTTACGTGCTACAAAGTGTTCCTGTTACGCTGTCGCTTGTGGTTTCCGATCCCAGAGGTTATAGTCCGTGTGCTGGACCGTTTTGAAATGTCGATAAGTCAGCTAAACCTTACCAGCTTGGAGCACCTTATCGGTATCGCGATCCTGAGCTACTACGAGAACGGTCTAAACCTTACCGCCGATCACTTTGATGCTCTCCTAAGGGTACAGCACGTTTCAGGTCTTTTTGTCCACCGTTTGGTCCCTCATACAAACATGTCGGTGAGTAAAGGGACCATCTCCAATGGTCACTCATGGTGCAAATGTTTCTTTTCTGTCCGCATAAACGCTGCGTTCGTTGAGGAGGGCTTCATCCCAATGTTCCGGAGCGAGTTCAATAACCCTCCCTTCATCAACCCTTTTCCCCGTTCGCTAATGACGTGGTTGCCTTGATGTATCTTCTCCGGAATGGTCCGTTTTACTAGACCATCTTTACGCCAAAAATGGTTCGTAAGTCGTTGGTGCATCAGATCTCTGATCCTGATCCTCGGGTGGCTGAGGAAGAGGAAACCAATGATTCCGTTCCTGCAGGGAGGGCGACCGCTAAGCCGTCGAAAGACAAATCTATTGATCTAGATGACTTTGACTTTCCCACGAATGATTTAACACTGCCCGGGTGGAATCTGAACCTTGCTCATGGCAACGGTAGTGGCACAAGCGAGGTGCCTTTTCTGGGCTGCGATCTTGACGATTTCTTTATTGGCCTGCCCTCGAGTTTTGACCGGCCACCGTCTACAGATGAGTCGGTGAGGTCACAGGGTTAGTTTTCTTATCTTTTGAAACTCATTTGGATATGGCATGTTTTATCTAAAACTCTTGGTGGTCTTTTGCAAGGACTGAACATGCTCAGCTCGGCCCTCGAGGCGAGTAACTGGGAGTCAATGGTTTATCGTTTTAAGGCGGAGAAAGGACTTGCGCATATGCAAAGCGAGGCTCTGGAGAGGGACCTGAAGGTTGCTGAAGTGCTATGGCCCTTTGTCGAGCGGAGAGAAGGGCTAGGAGAGAGGTTGCCGCTGTGATGGGAAACCGTGCTTACCAATTTGTGATTGAGTATGTTCGCCTTAAGGACGCTCATCCCTTGATGGGAGATTTCCGCAAGTGTCGTGGCTCCGTTGGTACTCTGCGGTAGACGCAAGCGGTCGACTCTGATTTTCAGGATGAGATGGTTACAATGAAGGGTGGCATGAATGTATATGCCCATGCCGAGGCACTGATCCCTCCGATCGAGGGGAGGATCCAAGGATTTTGGGATCCAATCCCGGTCTCGCTCGACAAAGAAGAGGTCGTGATTGACATTGTTGGCGACGACGAAGAAGTGGATCGGCCCGTAAGCACGTTTGGAGCCTCCATGTCTGGAAACTTTGATCTCGATCCCTGAAGGTTGATGTTTGTGTCTGATGGGAACATGTTTTCTCTTATCTTGTGTTCTGGCCGAGTATGGCCGTTATTATCTATCCTCGGCCAAGTGTGGCCTTTATTTTTGTTTGGATTTCGTGTGGCCCTGTTTGGCTGTTTTATCATTGTCGGGACTGGCCGTTGGTGGTTTTGAATCCCTACCGCTATGCGGTTTTATATATACGATGAGTGCTTTTAAGATTTTTTTTTTCAAATGCGTTTTAAGAGTTGAGAAAAATATGAGTTCTCATCTCATACCTGTCTCTGGTGAAGTGTTCCATCTATTAGTTCGTTTAAGACGTGAACGTTTCATAGAAACGTTCTTTCTGCAGTTTTATGAACATTTAGATGTGATAGAAGAGACATTCTTTAGGATCTCGTATAATTTTTAGATAACATGCCTTGAGATGTTAGAGACCAGAGTGCTCGTTTAGGGCAAGACCAAGGTTTACACCTAGTTTTAGGGGGATGGGGCTGCGATGACTAATTCGACTTATGTATCCCATTACAGTTTCATCTTGATTCCATACCGATTTAAAGTCCCCAATAGGTTCTCGGCTTATATGACTTGTATGATTGAAAGCGAGCATCTCTCAAGAGACAATTTTTAAGTCGCCTGGAAGTGCTGACCAAAATTTCGGATTTCTTTTATAGCGTGCTTTTATCCTTGTGTTCGATGTTCGAGGAGCAATTCTTCAAGAGATAAAGGTCAGAGTGCGTTTGTTTAAGACGGCTAATCTGTTCGTCAGGGCCAATCGACGAACGTGATACAAGTGTTTGCTTAAAATTTATAGTCGCAGTCGGACTGTTCTCGGAATCTAAACGCATTTCTATGAGATTTTTCGTGACGTCTCGCTTTTTAATCTCGCGCATATTTTAAAACGTGAGAGTATAGGAGTATACACATACATGCCCACTCCTCCCCTCCCCCCTTTTAGAGTTGGGGATAGCTGAACTCGTCTTTCGACAAGCTTCTTGCGTACTCCCTTTCGAGGATCAAGACATCTTGTAGTTCTGTTTTGGCCACGAGAGTTACTATTGAGAGCTTTCTTGAACACCGTTACTTTCTATTCATCTATCTATTCTATGCAGTTTTATTTAATGGTTATGATTTTTGGCTTAGCTATGTCTGAGTAAATATAATTATAATTTGATCTATTTAAATATATAATATATTTTATATTTAACCAAACATAACTTCTCATCCATGTCTGCTCTGATGTAGGTATCTTGTGGTGTAGCTTTAGTGAACTTTTCTCGATGCTATGGTAGGCAGATGAATGAGTGCTCATATACCTAAGCTTTCTGCAGAATGTCTCTAATGCTGAAGCTAGATACTGGAATTATTTTCCTCCAATGCCTCGTGCAAGTCCATGCACATCTCTGTACACTCCATATTTTTCTTTTTATTCCTGGCGCTCTGCTGGTGCCTCATCGATCGATGTGGCAGTGTGCCTATTAATCGATGCTGTAGCATCTAGTTGGTATCAATATTTGAAGCTCGGTTCCTTCCTGCAAGCTATTTCAAAATCTGCATCAGTTAGCATCTTCTGATACTCTGGATCATTGTGTTGCTTGATGAATAGATTGTCTGGTCCATTGGCCATAGAAAGAATGTCTACAATGTCTTCTCTGGATGCTTGTAGAATACGGCCATCCATAGCTCGTGCATTGCCTTCTAGATCTCTGAAAATATAAAACTCATCAGGTGTTAGATATCCATAATCTAACTTATTTTCAATGTTTAAATCGGATGGTAAGGGTTGAGTATCGATCGATGTAGAGGACTGCTCGTTGATCGATTTCATCTTGTGTTGTCGATGGGAAGATTGCAATTGAAGTCTTCTCCATATGGCTTAGGGTTGGAAGGTGGCTGATGCATCTTGTCTGCTTCTAGAGTTTGTGATATTTCTTCTACCCTAGAACTCCTTTTATAGTAGTAATCTCCAACCAAATTTCCAATTTTGAGATTTCCTTTTTTTCAAGGTCGGTTTGACTCGTATCGATCGATGCGTTGTGATGATCATCGATCGATTCGTGTGTATGCTCTCCTCGTGTTGGACGGAAATCAATCGATGTAGAAGGTTTAGCGTCGATCGATTCTGGTAGTATGGTTCCATGTGATGTAAATCCATCTCTAGTGAGGACTCCTTGATGCTCGTAGCTCGTTCTTCCTCGCGGTTCCCATTGAACATTTCCGGATGTTTGGAAGGTATAGTAGCTTCTAAGGCAAAGATTGGATAGTAGTGTGCTGGCCAATCATCTCGTTCCTCTGAACGTGCCACATTGATCGATGCATAGTAGCTGGTGTCGATCGATTTACCTTTGTCTGATCTGCAGATCCAATTTAGACCAGTGTCTTCTTCGTAGGGTGTTGAATGTGATCTTGGTGGGATGAATGGGCGGGAAACATGTAGGGTGGGCTCTTCTTCTCTGCGAAGGAATGAGTATTCAATATATCTTTCCTTTATGTAATCGTCATCATACTCATCATCTCTTGTCTCCACTGCGAATGTAGGCTGGTAGTAGTCGTTTTCCCAACTCCAATCTGAATAGTCACATGGAAAATAATCCACTTCGTACATAGGTGTACTATCGATTGATGTAGAGTGAAAACTGTAGCTCGTATCGATCGATGTTATGACTGATTGATCGATCGATGAGTGATCATCTATATCGATTGAGGACTCAGTGTGGGTGTCCACCGATTCAGAGCACTCTGTCTTATACTCGTCTGCACAGTAGCATGGTGCTACAAGTTTTGGATCATCTGTAGCTTCTTTGCAGGACGTCTGTGGCTTGACAACTTTGACTGGATCATAGTGAATCTTTGGATTAATGAGTGTCAAACACATCTGGTTGGTCTGCAGGTTGCAAATGGCTCCCACAATAGCTAAGAATGCTCTTCCAAGTAGTAGAGAAGAATTCCAATTCAACTTAATGTCTAGGACATGGAAGTCAACTGGAATTAGGGCATTACCAATCTGCACCTCAAGGTCTCTTTTGATTCCTCCTGAATTTCTTCTAGAACAATCCACAAAATAGAATGATACCTTGGAAGATTCTACCTTTAGACCTAGTTGGTCCACCATAACCTAAGATAGGATGCTGACTGATGCTCTTGTATCACATAATGCATGTGGGAATTCAATGCCTTTCACCAAGCATGAAATTATGAATTCACCAGGGTCACTCTTCTTCTTCAGTGTGATCCTCTATTTCTTCGGTTCTCTGATCTGATGAAACATCTTCTCAATATCAGCTTTTGTCACCCTTGTCTCTCTAAAGAACATCCACAAGCTATGTGTGAAGTATGCTTCCTCAAAGGGTTTCTCTGCTGGGATCCTTAGAACTCGCTTCTTGAAGTTTTCCAACTCCTTTGCATTAGCCTCTCTTTTATAGTGCTTGGGAACATTTTCTTTCCTTTTCCTTAAGGTTCTCTTCGAACTTTACTTTTCTATCTCCATAGGCTCTGATGTATCTTCAATCTCGTCTAGTGGTTTTTTTGTAGGTTTGGGTTGGTGTCTGAGTGCATTAAGTCGGGCTACATCTATCTTTGGTAACCGTACTCGGTATTTTGTGGATGCACATCGATCGATGTCGGGTTGATCATGTCGATCGATGTCGGGTTGATCATGTCGATCGATGTGGGTCTCGGTCTTTCGATCGATTCCTTCCTCTTGAGATTGATCAGTGAAGGGTTGGAGTGGTGAGGGTGTCTAGCTGCAATCGTGGGTCATAATTCGGACTGGTTTGCTCATAGCAGTAGATCTCGAGGATCTGTCAATCGATGTGGTGATTCGAACATCGATCGATAATCATCATCCCATGTCGATCGATGACTATCGTCGGATGTCGGTCGATACCAGTGAGAACTGCCGATACTCATGGAACTCTCTACTTCAAAGTCTCCCTCTTGAAGTTTCTCATGCTTAACCACCTGCTAGAAATCATCTACTGTGATGGCATTCACGTGGTGTCTCATGATTTTTTCCTCTCTCCTTTTGATTAAAGCTTCTTGCCTCTTAATAGCCTCCCATGTTTGAACCACCTGTGTCTCCAACTTCTTCACATGAGTATTCAAGGTGTCAAACTTTGCATTTAGGCTGTTGTAGGCAGCATCTATCTTTCCATTGAAATCCACAGTAAGCTTCTGCTGACCCTGTAGAACTGAATCAAGCATTGCTTCGATTTTGCTTTCTTGAGTAGATGGTGGTGGATTCTGATAGAAAGAGTTGTTGAGATTCTTATTGTTGTTGTAGTTGCTGTTGCTGAAGGGTTTCTGGTAAGGTGAATTCTGATTGTAGTTGCTTCTCTGACTGTTGCCATAGAAGTTTCTGTTTCCACTCTGGTTTCCAGACCTCTACAGCCTCTACATCTTCTGCAAAGCTGACCAGCTTCCTAAGAAGCTTGTTAACACTGTCCAGTTTGGCTCTCACATCGTCCATCTACTCCTTTCCAAGGGCATTGGCTGATTTCTTCCTCTCATAATCAGTGTCCTTGGTTTTGTTGCTAGTTGCCAAGTTCTCTGTAAGTCTCACAGCCTATTATGGATTCCTGGTGTTGAATGTTTCTTCACTAGCCGTGTCTAGGCTGTCTAATAGGTCAGATCTAAACCTCTGAAGAATGTGCTAAGCAGCTGCACTTCGTTGAATCTGTGGTGTGGACAATCTCTTTGATAAGATTTGAAACGAACCCAACAATGTCTGAAATGCTCTGTAGGCTTCTAGCAATTTTTCTCATCAAATCTTCTGCACGTGCCTCATCAAAGAAATTAATCAAGAATGCGTTTTTGATGTCATCTCAGGATGTAAGAGATCCTGGTGGTAGTTGCTTAAGCCATTGCAAAGCTTCTCCAGTAAGAGAGTACTTGAAGAGCTTGCAAAGTAGGTAGTCAGCAGGGACTCCATTGGCTTGATAGCAAATATGAGATCCTCGTACCTCTCTAGATGGTCCATAGGATGCTCATGGGATGCCCCATTGTAGGGTGTCTATCCCAAAAGTGTGTAGTAATGATGTTTCACCTCGAAATCTTCCCTCTGTATGTCTGGAGGACGGATAGCAGATATGTTGGCGTAGTATTGATTTGGACGGTTGTAGTCAGCCAATGATCTGTTTCGGATGGCTTCTTCTGCAGATTGAGCAACGGCTGCAGCAGCCTCAGCTTCTGGATCATTGATTGCAGCCCCCTGATCATTTATTCTCTGACCTTCTGCATTACGCAGGTGACCTTCTTGGTCATGAAGGTTACCTTCATCGTCTCGCATGACTATCAAAGTCGCGATCATGTTCTGTGGCTCAGTATCAATCGATGTGCGGTATGATATCGGTTGATGTCGGATGAATGATGTTGGTCGATGGGTACTGAAGAGTATCGGTAGATGTGGATGGAAAGGTATCGGTTGATGTCAGGTGAATGAGATCGCTCGATGTTGGTGAGGTAGTATCGGTCGACAGTGTCTGAAACTCGGTAGTATAGTGGTAAGTATTCCCGCCTGTCACACGGGTGACCCGGGTTCAATCTCCGGCAATGGCCCCAAATTTGATTCGTGCTCAAATTATCCTAGAGAAACCTTACTCTCATCAAAATAGATCAAGTTGTAGTACTTAGGGATCGAATCCATAGGGAGCTGGGATACACACTAGATCTTATTATAACTAAGTTAGGTTGAAGATTACAAAACAGTAAATTGCAAATAAACTTAAAAGATGAACAAGACAATTGCTCAATTGATTAATTTGGGGTTTAACAGATATGATGAAAGCGTTAGACTTAGGATTTCTATTCAGGTTATCAGGATTATAATGATATGAATGCTTATGTGAGATGGTTGCATGATATTAAAGAACCCAACGGTAACAATAACCGCACCATTGTCGTTTTCTAGGTTATCTATTACTAGATCCAATGATTCGCTACACGCGCATGTCATAATCAGGAAGGCATCGATCGATGTTCTGTCGAACGTATCAATCGACATAGCCTTGCGTCAATCGATCAATATCTCTATAGGAGAATCGATCGATGCGCCTCTAGTAAGCTTTAAGCGAGGGTTGATAACAATTCACTAGGAGTTTGCTAGACCATGATGTCGCTTGCGCCTAGAAAATCCTAACTCAGAGAAGATAGATCCAAGGATAAGTCCACTATTATCATGTATAGGTTAGCTACTCCTACACAAACTTTAGAACACTCTTCTAAGATGAATATCACAACTCAAGTATTCATATTTGGGGCAAATCCCTCAAAACCTATTTGAATCCTAAATCTAACAAGGTGTTAAATATTTATTTAACAAGGTGTTAAATATTTATTAAATATTTAATAAATATTTAAATAATATTTAAATATTTATTGGTTTAATATTGGTTAAATATTTTTATATTTTAATATGTATCATATTTTAATAATTTTAGAAATACAACAGTCAAATAATTTATGTGCTATAAAAATAGTAATCCGCCTCTGCTAACCTTTTACATGACCTATTGTTATATTTGAGTAATATTTCTTTTAACATGAAATTGTTTTCCAAATGTAATAAGAATTTAAATATTTTTTGATCAGATATGGACCATATGATGTGATTTAGATATTAGAAAAAATAATATTTGGTTATAAAAATTAAACATTGTTTTACAAGTAATTCATAGATATTTAAGTTTCAGTATTATATTTTCTTGTTAAAAATAATTAACGGTAGCCAAAATGGTTAAATATATATTTTAGAATTTGTAATATATATATATATATATATATATATATATATATAATCTTAGGCGAGATTTAATTATATTAAAATTAATATTTAGTTACAAATATTTCATATTGTTCTATAAGTAGTTTAAAGATATTTAAATCTCAGCATATATAGATTTTATTGTTCAAAATAATTAATAGTGTGATAAACATATCTTTTAGGAATATTCATAATATTTTTTAACATTCAATTTAAAATTTTGAATTTTGTTCAAAATAATTAATGGTAATCCAAATTTGAATATTTTTAAAATTGATTTTAAATTTGAATATTCCTACAAATTAGCTAATTTGTTTTAGGAAATGTATTAAACACGAAAATTAAGTTAAGTTTTATCTAGAAAATAGTTTTAAATAGGAAAATAAAACTATTACTTAAAGATAGTTTCATTTAATTACTTTAGTGGTATCCATTGTAAATAAGTTAAAAAATTTAGGGATATTTTATATGGGTACTTCTCTTTTATTAATATAAATGTATTTATGTGGAATAGTTTTTAGGTTAGGATCAATTTAAGGAATGATTTATTCAATTAAAAACAATGAATGCTTAAATCTAGAGTATTTTACTATTTCAGTGGCATTGAATTGTAAAAGTTTAAATTTGTACTTCTGCGCATATACACATTTTATATTTAGTAATTTTATTCTGACAGGTAAATTGTTAGTTGTATCATCCACATTTTAAAATACGACCCGTAAATCTGCACAAATATATTTTATTTTCTTGTGAATCAAAAATTCTGTATAATAAAGTTTATATACTATTTAAAATATGGTACTATAGATTTTATACACTTCAATATTTATCATACTGAATTTACGTCAGGCTATTACTTATTAAAAATATATGTAAAATGATATATTTATATATTAATTTATATATTAAATAAAAGATTCTTTTATGTGACTTTTAATTTTAAATAATGATATAATTATATATATTTAAAAATATTTTATTCTAAATTTATTAAATGGATATCTAAATCGATTAGCTTTGTCATGTTTATTAATTAGCTATTAATTATTTCAAAAATCAATTTATATATAGGGAAATTGCCAAAAATACAATTTTCATAGTACCACTTTTCATGTTTACACTAACCACTTTTACCACCACTTTTAATGAAAGGTTTAGATTTGAAAGTTTAGGATCTAGTGTTTAGATTTGATGTTTTAGGGTTTAGGATTTATAGTTTAGGGTTTCGAGTTGAGGATTTAGGGTTTATAGTTGAGGTTTTAGGGATTAGGGTTTAGGGTATTGAATTTAGGGTATAGAGTTTAGGGTTTAGGATTTAGAATTGAGGATTTAGGGTTTAAGGTTTTGAGTTGGAGGTTTATGATATAGAACTTAGGGTTAGAATTTTGAAAAGCATATAAAAACAAAGATATAAGAGTCTTTAACCTTTTAATAAATAAGGTATTTTTGAAAATGTGTCTTTAGTGGTGGTAAAGATGAATAATGGTACACTAGATTTTGACACGTGCGCCCGCACGGGTGTTTGTTTTCGGTAATTACATAAACATTGATTTATAAAACATGGGATTTGTCTCATTTATAAACATTTGATTTTATAACCTATAGTTTTTAAAAATATATAATGTATTTTGTATAGATATGTAATATGTAACATTAAATATTAACTCTAAATTGTTCCAAAAAAAATGACTATAGATGCAATATATTGATATGGTGTTCTATGATGTTTATTTGATCTTTACTCTTTTGGGTTTGAAAATTAACTGAATCATTACTTGAGATCGCCAAAACACACTTGAGTTACTCATATTTTTAGTTATTTTGAGATGGAATATATTTGTGTTCGTTTTCAAGAGTTAGATTATTTGATGTTGGCATTTTCTCTAAATTGTTATATATTAATGTCTTATAATTTTGCAACATATACTATTTAAAATTATATATTAATGTCTTATAATTTTGCAACATATACTATTTAAACCAACCACAATGTACACCTGTGATAACAGTGTTTCCTTAAATCTATAGCCACTCCAAAATAAATCATATATGAAAACTAACTAAATCTTCTATATCTACTCTCTTTTTTTTTGCGTCAATCAAAGAAGAGAAAATCTGACATGATCTATTTTGGCATATTATCCTAATTTAATCACAAAATCCTCCAAAATTAAAAGATCACACATTTCCTTGGCCAAAAAGATGACTTGGAATAGCTTTAAACCATTATACCTCCACTATAATGATCATCAGTCCACACACTTATATGCCAGAGTATATAACAAAATTGACATGGCCCTGAAACTACTCAGACTTTCGTGAAAAATGTTTTAACATCTGGTCATACAATATGTAAAAAAACCCGCCAAACTTTCTATTATAGATTTATACTTAATGTTACATATATAGTCCATAACGAAATCAAAAGAGCACCAACCAAGGTAACAACAGAGAAGAATAAAGTTATATTGTTATACCAATATATATATATATATATATATATATATATATATATATATAAGGAGATTACGTGCTTAGAAATCGAGTAATATTGGTATTTAACACTTTAATTAATAGTTAGATACTGCTTGATTGTAGGTGGATATAATTTAGAATATTCTTTCTTTTAAAAATAATTGATTACCATATAACAAACCTAATATAATTTGGAAGTAACGATTTTTTGCAGATATCTGTTTGCTTAATTAGGTATATAATAAATAGATGTTACTTGATTGTAGGGAAGATTTACTTGGTAAGTTTTTTTTTAAATCGGTGGTATAAATGTAATGTTTGGTTAGCTAGTTAAATTATATTTAGGTGGTTTGATTTAAGTGTTAAATATGGTTTAAATCAATGGCATTAGATTGTAAATATTTAGGAAAAGTCAGGGTTAAATCTTATTTGTACTTCAGTTTTAATAGATTAGATTCAAAGTGATATTTTTGAAAATTCCCCTTAAATCTATCTATACTATTAAAACTGAAGTACAAATAAAAAATAACCATTACTTTTCCTAAATATTTACAGGGAATGCCACTGCTCCTAAACCTAAAATAATTAAATCTCGAGAAGGGCTTTGCTATTGGATATGGTTGACTTGAAGCCCATCATATTTATTTTTTGTCACTGGATCATATCTAACACTTAAACATATTTGCACTTCATATCCATATGACATACGTATAATTATGACTTATGAGAATAATTTCCACTTTTGACTATGATGCCTTACAAGTTGAGCATGATACGCAAATATAGTTTAGGATATTGATGACCTCCGTACATTACATATATGGTCATGTTTTGATCTTTATGTATTTAAATCATTCGGTTAAAGTAACCAACCGGTTTTGATCAAAAAAGGTAATCCACCGGTTCTGGCTTTTATAATCATTCACTTTTTACATAGAAATGACTAACACCCTTTTTGGTTGTATACAATAAATAGAATCTATATTATTAAAACAAAAGTACAAATTAGGTTTGGTTTGTGTTTGGAAACATAGATAACATTTTTTTAAAAATGTTTTTTTGAAAACTTAGATAGCAGTTTAAAAAATATGTCTGTATGGAAACACATCAGTTTAAAAAGATAGGTTTGTTTGGAAACATAAATATCAGTATAAAAAGGATATAATATTGTTTGAAAACATAAATATCAGTATATAAAGAAAAAATGAATTTATGTTATTAAAAATTATAAATTTATTATATTATGAGAAACTATCTATTTATGTCAACTTTAAAATATATGAGAATGAAGTAATCTAATTATCTACAAATATCATTTGTCTAAAATAATCAAAAAACAAAATTTATACTTTATATACATATTTCAAATCAAAATATAGTTTAAAGTTGATTTAGAATATAAATATATTTAAAATTTTATTTTTACTAAAATATTTTCCAATAACCATTATTAAAAATGTTTTCAATATATGTGATTATTGAAAATATAATATATGTGATTAATTTATATGATAGTACGTATGAAATACTATTAATTATATGTTTCATGTGTTTTAAAGGAAAAAAATAGATTGTAAATTAGGGGTGGGCATTTGGGTACCTATTTTGGTTTAATTTAGGTCTGTTTGGGTTTCGGGTTTTCAGTGTCAAAAATTTTAGTCCCATTTTGATATTTCTAAATTTTGGTTCGGATTCGATTTGGATCTTTGCGGGTTTGTTCAGGTTTGGATGATCCATTTAAATTCATTATATACTTTAAATTCCTAAAAATATATAAACAAAATAATATATTACATATAAATTTGAATAGCATATATCAGAATACGTGAACTTAACATATATTTTTTTGATTTAAATATTTAGATAGAGAATTAATAATTATTTTAAGTATTTTTGGTCATTTGAGTATATTTTAACTATTTTAGATATTTACATTTGACTATTATATATATATATATATTCAATTATTTAAACCAACTTATAAGTACCATATATATTCTGTATGTTTTTATATACGTTAAGTCTAAAAATAATATATATATATATATATATATATATATATATATATATATATATATATGCATAATCCGAATCGAATACATTCAGATATCTGAAATACTTCGATTCAGATTGGTTTCAGTTCCTCTAAATACCAAAATTTTGATATTTAATCAATTTCGGTTTGGGTTTTGTATTTTCCTTTTGGATCGGAATCAGTTCAATTTTTTAGATTCGGATTTTTTTCCCAACTCTAATATTGACTTGAAAATAACATCTTTTAGAAAAATATATACCCGCACGGGCGTGCGGGTCAAAATCTAGTATATATTATAGTTGTGTAATTTGATAAAAATATAATAAATGCTAAAAATTAGGATTATGTAGTTTTAGGTGGCATTAAATTGTAAGTAAATAGTTGTTTTAATTTAAAATTGATTTAGGAAATAATTTGATAAATTAGGAAAAGACAAAGATCCATAAATATAACTTCATTTAATATATCAGTGGCATGAGAGTGTAAAATAATGAAAAACTAAGGGGTAATCTAATTTTGTACTCTCATTTTAATAGATTAGACTAGATTCTGATCTGCATGTCTGTGCAGATGTTTTAACCAATTTTGATATTTTTAAAATATTCTATATTATTGGATGTATATATTTTAAACACTTTTCAAAATATTTGTTTAATATGTTTTGAACAATACGATTTCATTACAGAAATATATTGTAGTTTTATATATCTTCTTCTACAGTTTAATGTGATTTTAAAGAAATAGAGTGTTGTTAAGAAAAGTTAAAGGTAAAATGGTTGATCTTAGCAAAATTTTATGAAGCAGATTAATATTTCATATATCCTCAATCGATTAAGAAAACAAAATAACTTTTGGTTGAGCTAATTTTTGGTTGTGTGTATCTTTTGTGTAAAACCAAACGATTGTATGGTTTGTTTTGTATAATACGGTTTAGTTTGGATTCATGCGATAAATTTCGTGTGATTACATATGCACTACTAATGCAGATAGTGATTTTCTATTAATAGTTTTAACATTTCAATAAAATTATGCGCTCGGTTTATACATTACAATTACAGTATAACCTCTATAATTAATAATGTTGGGACTTTAAAATTTTATTAATTTATAGAGATATTAATTTATAAAAGTTTTATTTTTAAAATTTGTTTTCCATTTTTTTATTTTTGTTTATAAAATAAGAAAATATTTTATTTTACCATATATATATTTTAAATTTTAGAAATATGATTTTCATATTGTTTTATTATCTTATTTGGTGTATATTTTTATTTTTATAGAATTGTTATGTGATTTTTGATATAATTTTATTAAATATTATCAATATATATTGAAATGTTAAGAAAAATAGGTGTACATTAATAAATGAAATACATTCAATGAATCAATGCAGATAAAGGAAATTCTATTGGCATGAAAAAACTAAACCGAGTAAACAAATGACTTTTGGGTCTGTCTATCAAATTGGGTACATATAGAATGGGATTTTTTGTTTTTATTAAAATCAGATATTAATGATCGTTTGAAAGAGTACTATTATTTTCGGTGGCAAAAATTGTAATATTAATCATAAATGATTTCTTCCACTCGTGGGATTTTCCCAGCCTCCTCGATTTACACTAGTTTAGACTACCTGTTTTGGAGGGTTTTGGAAGGAAATTGATTCAGATCTTTTCTAATGGATTATGTGGTATATATGGAAGAATAGAAATGAAAATCTTCAGAAAATATTGTGTAAGGCAGAGATAGAAGGAACCCTTTGGACGGAAGCGCAATTATTGGTACAGAAGAATCACAAAAATCTTCCAACCGTTGCAAACTCGCAATCGCTGGAGGATACTAGAGTTTGCTTTGTTGATAGAGCATGGAGAGAGCAAGATAGTTTTACGGGTTAAGTTTGGTTTTGTCAAAAAGGGATTCAGAAGACGTCGTGATGGGAGCGATGAATCTAAGAAGAAGCATGTCACCTTTGCATGCAGAATGTAAGCATTGATATGGACAATGGAGTGTATGAAAACACTACAATTCTCAGAAGTAATTTTCGTGACGGATTATTTTTAATTGGTGAATATGGTATCCTCATCCGAAGAATGGCCAAATTTTGCTTCATATATGGAAGAGTTTTGCTGCAATAAGACTTTCTTTCCTAATTTCAGGATACGATATATTTCAAGAGCGTAAAATATAATAGCGGACGAAATTGTACGTGGTCGGAGGAGTTCTCTTTCAGTTATATTATATATCGATTCTACACTCCGGCTTGGTTTTCCGAATCGATGGTTTTCTAGTAAAATAGAATATTGTTGTCGAAAAAAAAATCATAAAGGAAAGGTGATTTTTAAAGTGTACTTTAAATTTAATAGTATAGATGATTCTCAAATAGTATATAAGGAATAAATATAAAATTCGCTACATTTTGTACCAGTATTCTTATGCAATATATGCGGTCTACAAGTTTAAACGAAAAAGGAAAAAAGGTTGACAAATACTAGCGATGCAATGATTAAATAATAATTTTATGCAAAACCTAAAACAAAATCATCCAAAAAGTCGGGAAGATTGTCTTTATTCTTACGAACATTTATCATTTAAGTATCTCTCAGCCACGGCGGCGTGAACAGCGGCTCCAACCGGTAAACTATCTTCATCGATCATAAAATGCGGTGAATGACCAATATGGACTGATCCAAGTTCCTCATTTCTTATGCCAATGAAGTAAAATGCGGCCGGGATGACCTCTGAGTAGAATGCAAAATCTTCAGCTCCCATAACTTGTGGAGTCACCGCGAAGTGGTTGTCTCCCAACAAATCAACGGTGACTTTTTTCAAGTGTGTGTACATTCCGTCGTCGTTTGTGGTTGGCGGGTATATTGCGTTCTGCTCCTCAAAGAAATTCAGAGTCGCTGTGCAACCGAAAACCCCGACCTGTTCCACTAGTACCTGCGTTACAATAGATGCATATTTTAAATATGGTAACTCAATACTAGTAGCAAGTTTTTCTGTCAGTAATACTAGTAGCAAGTTTTTTTCTGTCAGTAATACTAGTAGCAAGATATACATGATATATCTGCATTATCCATTCCAATTTCTGTAAAGGTAATGTTTCAAATTTTTATTTAACTATTGTCATTTAATAACATATATGTGTAACGTGTTACCTCTCGGTTAATATCCCTATCGGATTATACTAATTGTTTATAAACAAGTACACACCAAAATGTAGTATATAATGTATTAGTCTTTTGTTGTGAGGTTTCATCGAGGTTTGAAATATAATATTATAAAAAGTATCAAACTAATTATAAAATTTTAGAAGCGAAGAATAAAAGAAAAAAAAAGAATAAAAGATTTTTTAAATTTAGCGGTTTGTTCTGCATTTACTTCGATTATACTAAACTGATTATGGTTTGTTTTAGGGTCATTTTTATTTTCTCTTACTGTATAACATAAACAAATCAGGTAAACACATATTTCTCCGACTGAGTTTGATATAATACTAGATTTTGACCCGCCCTTAAAAGAGGGTATATTCTTTTATTTTAATTTTTTTTTTATATTTGTTTTTTTCTGATTATATTTGTATTTTTATAATCATATTTGTGTATAAATTTAAATCAAATATATTGTAATTTAAAAATTGATCTGATATATGCACGGTTAAAGCTGAGTTGCGGGTCGAACTCGCCCTGCTGACCCACCAACCCGTGGATTTTCAACTTTGTTTTGGTTAAAAATATGACCCGCACAACCTGCAAACAAATAATATCGTACATGCATCCGCTCTGCTTAATTTTGTGGTTATCTGTGGGTTATATATATATATTTTAAAATCATTATTTAATTTAATTACTATAAAAATATATTTATAATAAAAAATTTATACATGACTTAAATTTTAAATTATTATTTTTAAATTCTTGTATTTAAAAAAAGTATTTACTTTTTAATTTTTATTTTTTTAAAATAATTTGCGGGTCGACAGATAGCCGCGATCCAAAATCCACCAACTCATACTAAGTCCGCATAAAAAACTCAACCCGCATCCGCAAATCAATTTTTCAAATAGTTGGACGAAAAATAATTAATTAGTGAAAGGATTCAACAATTTTTTCAGTAAATTTTTTGGTAGTGATTCCTTTTTAGTAGTATAGATGAAGTACAATATTGTTTTAAATTAATTCCACACCATCATTCGATACCAAAAAATTATATAAACATTAGTAATAGAAACAATGGTTTATACAAATCTTTCTTACGCACATATTTAAAATGTTAAAAGTCAACGGTTTAGATTATAGTAACATTTAAAGTCAATAACAATAATAAGCTTTATTTAAATGAAGGAGAATCTTGTTAACTTGTTATAAAATATGTTAGTTATAAAATTTTGTTATATGTAATAGGTTGGACTAAAAAATGAAAGGGTCCAAAATAACTTGTATAAGTCGATTTTTCAAGACTGGTTCCCTTTTAATAGTATAGATTTGGGGTTTCAATTCAGTTTAAACAACAAAAACAAAATGCATGCCACTTTGAATGAATAAAACAAAATGCATGCCACTGACTGAATCTAAATTTTTTTGGGCTCTGTTAGGATAGTGTTGAAACTTTATAGTCCATGGTTTTGTATTGGATCAGGCTTATCAAATTGCAAAAGAAACCAAAATTATAATCCAAGTGGTTTGGTTATACGATACGCACCTCTCGAATACGCTTCATAAGGTAGTAGAAGCTTGAGTTGGAAAAGGCTCTGAAAGTGCCCCCAAGAACCACCATATCCGGCACCGCATCGAGACTGTGACCGCCATCAAACGAAGTCACCGACACAACCTAAAATTCGATAAAATACGAATCAGGATTTCACTTTTTCAAATTACCAAATATCTTGCGGTGGCTATTTAGAAGCACCTGAGCATCAAGAGGACTAGCTTCACGTGATACAATGCCTTGAAGGCTTATGACGGCGGAAGAAGCTGCGATAATAAGATCAGCAGAGCTGCCGGTCTCTTCCGAAGTAATGATTGCCCGGAAAAATCCACATCCAGCGAGCAGAGGACCGCTCCTAGATCCAATGACACCCGTTGGATGCTCGTGGGACACATGGACTGCAAAGATAGCCTCCACGTCATCCAAGGCTCCGTCTTCAATCATCTTCTTGGCACCGTTTCCAGCCTCTTCTGCTGGCTGGAATAGTAGAACCACTGTTCCCTTTAAAATTCGGTTCGAAGCAATGTTTTCAAAGGTTAGATTAGATGATGCAACAAGTGACATAGTATAAACTATTAATTAAAATGAGTTTGTAACCAAATATAAAATTGTTTTTGTAAATTTACACACGGTAGACCCGTCAAACATGTGTAGTATTTGATTGAATTTGGAAGCTTCCCTTTATCTTTAAAAGCAAGTCATCGTAGCAAAACATACACTGACCCACCAGTCACAAGTCAGAATAGATATAGTCCACTCTTAAATAATCCATTAAACAAAAATGTTTAAAATGTAAGCTATACAAGTTTATAACGAACCAGCTAATGTTTTTTTCCCTACTTTTTGTTAAAATCCAATAAACTAAATAATATTTAAAATATATATTCTAGGATTGCATTAAAAAATTTGTTGTCACAAATATAGATTCCAAGGATCAAAATTACCAAAATATTTCATTAAATAGGTAAATATACACTTATACTATTTGAGTTAACTAATATAAACTTTATAATTTAGAGTTAAAACATAGAGATTTGAGATTGAGGTTTAAAATTTTTGTAAAATAAAAAATTAATACTAAAATTAAAAAAATGAAAATTTTAAAAATACTTTCAAATACTATTTTCGAATTTCAAAAATAAATTTGGAAAAAACTAAAAAAAAATCAAAAAACATTATAAAAAGATTTGAATTTAAAAAAAATATAATCTGGAACTACAAAAAATATTTTTTATTTTTCTTTATTTATTTGTATTTATATATCTAGGGTATAAGGATCTTTTCTCCTATTAAATAAAATATTTTGGTCAATTTTTAATTTTTAGAATCTAATTTTATGATAAAAATTTGAAAATATCTATTTTGGAAATTTGCGAAAAAAAAGCCCCATGAAGTTACCTTGAGAAGATGTTCACGAGACTTAAGAATCTGAGCAGCACCAAGAAGCATAGTGACATGTGCATCATGACCACAAGCGTGCATTTTGCCTGCAACTTTGCTTTTGTGTTTCCATTCCACTGCTTCCTATTTTATATGACCACAACAGCGTTAGTTCGGTTAGAAAATATAAAGGTTGCAACGCTCTCAAATTATATTAAGGCTCAAATTATATTAAGGCCATGTTCAAAAATATCTTAATTATATATTTTAATATGTAATTAGATAGGTTTAAGAGAATAGTTTTATCTATATATATTTCAGGTTTCCGTTCAAATTATAAACTATAAATTTAAAATTATATCTAAATTTTTGAAATTTTTAACTATATTTGCTTATTTATTTTTGAAAATTTCTTAATATTTTTTCATTTTTAGATTCGGATTCTTTTTGACCGTTCCAATAGCACATGCTATTAGAAGGGTCCTGGTTCTATGCGTTATCAATAACCATCTCACATCAACCACACAATCTATCATCATCATATCTCATGTAAGACAGTCTCTCTGTCAGCGACTAACAATAAAAAAATAACACAAGTTTTCCTAAACTGGAATATTGCACATGGTCACACGGAACGCAACAATTCTCAACAGAGTATGTAAATTGCATTATTTCTCCAAAACTTTAGCTTAAAAATTATAAGTACTGACCAGGAAAAAAAAAGTACTGACCAGAAAGCATATAGAAAAGTCTTGTTGTTTCTTTGAATTTTGAAACCTAAAAGTCTTGTTGTTTCCTTGAATTATGAAATAGTTTTTTTGTCACATGACATTTCCTAAAAATACTTGTAATTAGTCTTCAGCATAATTTTGTTCGATAAAATTAAATAAATTTCGGTGATTGTAAAATATATCATGTTTTAATACATATCCAATTTGGCTTTTTTTGTTTCAGTTCAACTGTTTCTTATTTTTATTTTACATGGCCACAATGAATATTTTTTCTAAGTAATATGCGTTATCTATTAACCATTTCACATCGACCACACAATCCACCATCCTGATCTCACATATGACACGGACTCTTTGTCAGCGAGAAACAATATAAAAGCAGCCGACATTTCCTAAAGTAGGTGTTTCACATGGTCAAGTGGAACCGAACAAATAATATATATAATGACTCTAGTTTAAAACATCTCATATAATTGATTACATCGAGAAATTGAACATCTAAACCAAATTAAATTTTGCACTATTTCTCAGTCTTTAACTTTCTTTACGAAAATCTTAGTCATATATTTTAGTCTTAACAAGAAAACAATTTAGAAGAGTCTTAGGGCGTGTTAATTACCAGTATTAATTTAACATTTTACCAAAAAAAAAAATTACCAGTATTAATTTAACATTTTACCAAAAAAAAAAAATTACCAGTATTGTTCTTTTACTCGAAGTAATTAAAGTGGAGGAAACTAAAAATAGAAAATTAAGTAATTAATAGTAAGAAGTTGAAACTTGAAACCAGTATTGTTCTTTTACTCCACAAAAACCACAAGGAAATATTTGAACAATAAGTTAACTAAAGTAACTGAAGAACTAAAAAACCATTTAAATGGGAAATAATCTTAGAAAATGAGAGTAATTATACTTTTTGCTACTTTTTAGCAATTTGTGACAACAAATCAAAGGTTTATTGTTTCACACAAGCATTTCCATTAGACCATGGTTTGATATTTTATTTGCAAATGAGTTTTATCAAATTTCAGTAAAATATTGTGATAAAACATTTCCAACATAATTATTAAAATATAATAAATTTCGGTGATTTTAAATATATATATGATGCTGTTATATCCGTGATTTTCTATTGTCAAATTCACGTGCGATAAAAATATCGCATTTATTTAAGAAAACTACTGTGTCTTTTTTTTTTGACAAAAACTACTACTGTGTCTTTTCCACAAATTATATCTGTTTATCCTTTTGTCGCTATTATCCCATTTTACATTTCTTTTCATCATCCCCTAGTAATTTAGTTTATACAATATAAAATATATTGGTGATAATTGGTTCGACCGTCGTTTTAAAAATTTAGTTGTATAAATTTAACTGTAGATAAATTGGTTATAATTGTAAAGTTATTACTGTATATTTTTTTGCAGAAACTTTTGCAGTAGTTAAATTTGTTGTAGCTGTAAGTTATAAACTGTAGATATTTTAAAATAAAATATGTAATATATATATATTTTAAATTGTTATTTATATCAATCAATGTATATATAATGATGTTATTTAAAATATTTCAATAACTTTAAACACACCCAAAATTAAATTAAATATTTAAAAATATTTTAGTTATCATTATCTAATTTATTTTATATTATAAATAATTTTTTTATTTTACAGATTCTACAGCTTCTGAAAAAAACTTTAGGTTTTATACCTAGAATATTTAAGAAAACAATTGCTTTAATTTTTCTGTTGTAGCTTTAAAAATAAAGTTAAAGTAAGATTGGTTAAAAATTATTGAAACTTGATATAAACTTTAACTACTAAAAATAAAACTATAACATAATTGATAAAGTTTAGTAATTTAAAATAAATAAAACTAGAAAACGGGAGAAAGTGCAACCAATCAACCACATTGTCTAGACCCACATATCTATACACAATCAACTAAAATATTATATTTAACACATTTAAGTTTTTTCTTTACAAGGGAAAGTTCTGTTTACCTGAATAGGAAGGGCATCCATATCAGCCCGAACAGCAACAAAAGGGGGGCCACCGGATCCGATCCAAGCCCGAATACCCGTTTTAGCTAGTGGATACTTGTACCGAATACCCAAACGATCCAGCTCGGTCCGAACTAGCCTACTCGTCTCATACTCCTCAAACGCAAGCTCCGGGTTTTCGTGAATTGTTCTCCTCACGTGTTTTAGCCACACCACGTTCTCCGGCTCGTGAGCCAGCCGGAGAATTTCATCGGAACAGACTTGGGTCCAGAGCCGACACTCATCTGATCCGACTCGACTTGGTATACTGGACGACTGGTTTTTAACCGGCGTTGTCCGTAGTAATATATTGTTGTTTGGAAATTTGAGTTCGATGAAAGGTAAATCGGTGGCGATGTTGAGAGAGACGATTGTTATGGCTAAAGAGATGGAAAGAAGGTTGAGTTTTTGGAGACTTTCCATAACTTTGTTATTCTGCTTTTTTGAGGGAGAATGAAAGAAAGACCGAGAGATGAAGAGACAGAGATTTGTGATTTGGGATTTGAGCATGTGGGGATAAAAAGAGTAAGAGAGAGAAAACAGAAACTGAGAGAGAAGAGAGAGGGAGAGATTTTGACATGTGGGGATAAGTAAGAAAGGTAAGAGAGAAAATTAGTCACGTGGGTTATTTAAACGTCGAATCGTAACGGCTGGATGGACCCACTGCTTTAACAAGGAGAATTCTTCAGACTTTTTTCACCGACTCTTTAGCTTTGACACGTCTCTTCGATCTTTTTTTTCTATCAACCTTTGTTGTTATGTTGGACGGTGAGTACCACTGGGTCTTTGTTTCACCATTTGTCATTTCCATTCAAATGATTCATTTATATGATCTATCTAGATGATCTATTTAGATTTTTGTACATGTTTGTTTGTTCATCCAGATATCTCATCTAGATGAATCATCCAAATGAATCATATGTTTGTTTCTTTATTTTCATTTCCATTCAAATGAGTTTAGTAAACAAATAACCAAAATACTCTTGTGTTAGTTTCATTATATGGTTGATATTATTTTTAACTATATTACATTTAATTATTTAGTTTAATATATTTACATTAGAATTATTTTAAAAATTAACAAGTTTTTTTGCGGTTTGGACGGGAAAACAATATTTTTTCGGTTTTAGCGGACAAATACATATTTTGGTTTTGGTGTGAAAATACAAATTTTTGATTTTGGGGGGGAGGGGGGGGGGGAAAAACACGTTTTTGCGGTAACGAGATTTTTTGGTATTGGTGGAAAAAATAAGATTTTGCGGTTTTGACAGGAAAACGCATTTTGTGGTTTTGGCAGAAAAGCACATTTTGTGGTTTTGGGGAGGGGGGGAAACGCATTTTTGCGGTTTTAGCAAGAATACAAGACTTTTCGGTTTTGGCAGAAAAACGCGTTTTTGCGGGAAAACGAGATTTTTGGTTTTGGCGGGAAAACACGTTTTTGCGGTTTTGGCGGGAAAATGCGTTTTTGCTGTGTTGGCGGGAAAATGAGATTTTTCGGTTTTGGCTGGAAAACGCGTTTTTGCGGTTTTGGCTAGAAAATAAGATTTTTTTTTATTTTGGCGGGAAACGCATTTTTGTGGTTTTGGCAGAAAAACACATTTTTGCAGGAAAATGAAAATTTTTGGTTTTGGCGGGAAAACGCGTTTTTGCCGTTTTGGCGGGAAACACGTTTTTGCGAGAAAATGAGATTTTCAGTTTTGGCGGAAAAACAAAAAATTTCGGTTTTGACGAAAAAAATATTTTTGTGCTTTTGTCAATTTTTATGTGGAACAAAATGATATTATGTTTAGGTTTATAACTTGTGAATTACATTAGGGGCATAATAGACATTATACCATTTTGAATGAACATCTTCATTCAAATGATCCAAATTGGTTAATTTGAATGGACTTTAAAATTAGTCCTAGATTTCCAAAAGTCATCCGAAAGATCCATCTGAATAAGTTGCACTTTTAGTGTATAAACAAACAAAACTCTCATTTTCATCCAAATGGCTCATTTAGATGGAGAAACAAACAGGCCCTACTTTTTTTTATCAACTAAGGTTGGACACGAGTTTAATATATAACCAAACATTTTTTTGTTTACCACAGTAGGAGAAACAAATATTAATTATATTAAGTATTATTTAATATATGTTAGTTATATAATCTTTTATATATTAATTGAGAAACATTATAACATTGTTTTGTAGCTAAGTGTCACCTTGAGACTAAAATTCAAAATTCTTAGAAAAATATATTGGTGCATCTTAATTTATATTATATTTTTTATTAAATTAACTATCAAATCGATAAATAGTATACAAAATAATATTCTCGCACTTTCCTTAAATAAAATGTACGAAATTATCTAATTTGATTAACATATATATGACAATTAATGATTACGAATAATAAATATTTGATAACAATTTTTGTATATTATTATTTTTGTTTAATTTTAAATTATTAAAAGATATTAAACAATCACATTAACCATATAACAAAAAAATTAGATTTTTTCTTATATGTTATATTTTGAATTTTTTAAAACGACTATAAATTATTAGAAATTTTAAAATCCCAATTTGAAAAATTTGTGATCTAGCTTAGGTTGTTTTGTTATAAAAAAATACAAATAATTATAAAACTATATTAATATGAATTTTAATTTAATAAATATTCAAATTATATATATATTCAGCTATTGACTTAAAGCAAGAAATGAGCTGCATCAATTTAGTCGTCCAGTTGAAACCTTTCAAAACTATGTGAAAGACCTAGGTCAAAATAATTTGATTTTGGAAACAATACTAAGTTGTTGGTTTTAAAACAATTAAAATGGTTATCAATAATTTTAAAGTAAAATATTAAAAAATTGTAAAACCTATTTTGTAATGAAAATTTACTTGATGAGCACATTACAGTTTTTATAGGTATAAACAAGGTGATAAAAAAATTAAGTTTAAATCGATCAGGCTCATCATCAATAAAATTAGATTTCGATCCACAATTACAATCACAAATTCTCAGCCCAACATATAGATGATTATATAAAGAAAACATAATTGTATACATACTAAAAAAATTCAAACACATATACATATTTAATTTGTCAATATTATATATTTTTAATTTTTATTATAGAAACCCACTCTAGAATTGGTTAAATTTTTCATATAATCCCCTTTTCTATGCAAAGCGCATGTCTTATCCTAGTTATTATTACTAGGTGGATTATGCAATTATTTAGGAAAAAGCTAACATCAGAGGCAGACCTACGTGGAGTAATAGGGTGTCATATGACACATGTTAAATTATATAACCACACTTTTACAATGTAACATTGAAGATTTTGTAGATCATTTGGTTACATAACCCATATGTTAGACCCAATTTTGGTCCAATAGTTTAACGGTCCGAGATTGAGGTATGGGCCGCGAAACGGAGAGGCCCATAGTGAACCCGCGAGCTCGAGACGAAGTCTTCATAGTTCCAGAGATCGAGGAGGAGGTTACGAGGATCGCGGGGTGACAAAGTTATAAAAGAAGAGAAGAAGCGAAGTAGGAGGACCCATGAAAACCCAAGAGAGAGCACACTATACACATCGATCTCGTTCGACCTCGCTTTAGAGCTATTCTTTAATTTAATCGATCTCTTTGTAGTTTCAGATCACTTTCAGTTTATTGTAATTGATCTCCTTAATCAATAAAAGTCTATTTTTGTCAACCGATTTCGGATTACATCGTTATGTTTTAAGGATATCATTGCCCACATCCTTTTCATTCCCCAGTTTACATCTCAAACACTATCAAATACTTAGTGTAGATTTTAGGATCTACATTTTGGCACCGTATGTGGGGAAGATAAAAAAAAACGCCCTTGCTAAGAACCCGATCTAGGATTTCTAAACATGATTATGGATCTCAATCCATCCAGAAACTCTCAACAGAGAACGAGCGATGTCGATCCCGTTGGAACCGAACAAAGAAACGACCCTCCAATAGGATCCACGAATACCTGTGGAAGCGATGATTCGATCCAAACTCCTCCGGCGCCCCCAACAGGAACTCCAATTCATGATCGATCTGGAGCTAGGGTCTGGACCCGCCCCGGCAATAGACCGCATGTCGATAGTTCGTCATCTCGAACCCAACTGACTAGGCTGAAATCTCTGACGCCAATAACTCAGGCTAGAGAAGAAGTAGTTGAGCTCCGTCGCATGGTCCGAACACTCGTCGATAAAACTCGGGAGCAAGAACTTGCTCGGCTGGCCATCGCGAATCGACTAGAACAAGCCGAGAAGGACATCGCCGAGCATCGAGAAAACGCCATCCAAGAGGAAATCAGATCGGGATCTAACCCGTCATCTCGAACCCCGACCTCACAAAAAAAGGGAGCCTTTGGCATTCCCAACTTTTCGAGTGCTAGAACTAGGCCTGGGCATTTTTACCTCAACCCGAAGTACATACTTCAACCCGAACCGGAAAAACCAAAACCGAATCCGAACTGTTATACAAAAATATCCGAACGGGACTTAGGAGCTTAGTACTTTGGTGTTTGTTTATAACCCGACTTGATCCTAAATCCAAACTAGGATCCGAAAATATCCGAAATTAGTTAAATATGTTAATGTTTTGATATATTTTAAGGTGCTTTAGATATTTTTGACTATTCAAAATATTTTTGTAGTTTATTTTATTTATTATTTTGAATTATTTTTAGCTAATTTAGTTAGTTTAACTAATATTTAATTAGATTTGTAAACAATTTATATATTTTGAAACAAAAATTTGTTACTTTTTGAGGTTTAAAAATATATTTTTGAACAATTTTAAACATTAGTTACATCCGATCCGAACCGAACCCGGAAGGAACCTCACGAAGACGCACTCGTTATACGACTGGATGTCGGCGGATGCGAACTATCCCGAGTCATGATCGACACCGGCAGTTTGGCCGATGTCCTTTTCTACGACGCCTTCAAGAGAATGGGATTCACCAAACCCCACTCATCGGTTTCGCTGGGGAGATTACGTACTCTTTAGGATCTATCGAGCTCGCGGTCATCGCAGGAGACGTAAGGAGAATCGTAGAATTCATCGTAATCGATAGCCCAGCCCCATTTAACGCCATCCTCGGAAGACCCTGGTTGTACAGTATGGAAGCAGTACCATCAACCTACTATCAATGCCTGAAGTTTCCAACCCCAAAAGGCATCAAAACCATTCGAGGAAGTCAGAAGAGTTCACGAACCTGTTACCTCGCTAGGTTCAAAGGCATCCAGCCACAACCCTAATCGAGATCGGCGTCCCAAATAATAACCGCCTAGGATTGTACGAACACCCGTACACGAACAAAAGCTCAAACGACCATATATATAGGGGAAGCAATTGAACTACGTTATGACTTGATCCCTCTTTGAGGGTATGTAGGCAACTCACGATATAAGTCCAGTCACCCACCAACTTCAAAACCTAAAAGATCTACAACACGATTCACCCGCAACACTAGATGCTTTACTCACATGCCAGATCGACCTGCTCCGGTTACCTACGATTTATAACCTCTATTGTATCAGTATTTCACTACAAGAAAAGTTCATTATAGCTACGAAATTAGTTGTGGCTATTACTAAAATTTTGTGGCTATTGAGAGGATAGCTACAACTAGCCACAAAAAAAATTGTGTACTATGAGCTTGTGGCTATCGTTTAATTGTGGTTATTTGTAGTCGCTCTTCTACGACATAGCCGCAACACTATTTCGTAGAAAATTTCCACAAATAGGAGGAAACTGTGTTTGTAGCTATAATAGTCACAGTTAGCCACAAACTTGGTCGTGGCCAACCTATACATTTTAATAAAAATAATAATTTTTATAAATCAATAAAATAGTTAAATAAATTACAGAAAAGTTGTAATTAAATTTGTGTTTTATTTATAGATTAATGTAAAAATGCAGGGTTATAAAAATAATAATTTTTATAAATCAATAAAATAGTTAAATAAATTACAAAAAAAGTTGTAATTAAATTTGTGTTTTATTTATAGATTAATGTAAAAATACAGGGTTATACATATTACTCCATCTCCATTATCACTTCCTCGACCTCCACAATCATTACAATTAAATAATGAATAATAAACAATATTGATTTAAAATTGTATTTTCATTTACAGATTAAATTTGATTACCAAACAAAAAGTTGGTTAACAAATTAAACCAATTTATAATCTGGTTTACAAAATCTAAACCTAAAACTTAACCAAAATCATAACCAAAACCTATTGAAAAAAACCTAATTCTAAACCGGTTTGCTCTCTTGAGCCGTCAAGGGTCGTCTGGCTGCTGATGCTTTGGCTATCACAAGCAAGAAGCTGAGAGCGACGGTTTCTTCTGAATCTCTGGAAGTCGAATAGCTGATCTGTTGGTGTAGTACTCATGAGGACGATTGTAGTCTGCCAACGATCGTGTTTGAGCTTCTTCTGTAGCCTCAGCTTTTGGCTCAGGGATTATGTTTCCCTGTGCATCTAGTTTCTGACCTGTTGCATTACGCAGATGACCATCCTGATCATACAGGTTTCCATTCTCGCCTTGTGTGAGAATAACAATCGCAATCATGCATCGCGGGTTAGTATTGATCGATGTACCGTGGGTAGTGTCGAACGATGTGGAGCGGCGAAGAGTATCGGTCGACGGTGGTGTCTGAGTATCGGTCGACGGTTGAACGTGAATATCAGTCGACGGTACTGCGGTTCTGTCGATCGATGCGGAGCGTAGGTCTTTGCGGATTGAACGTTCCAAGTGTGCAGGATCTTCTGAGAATAGTAGTTGATTTCCCTTATTGCTTCTGGTACTGCTGAGCATGTACCTGAAAAGACAAGAAAAAATTTTAATCAGAAAAAAATAAAAGAAAAACTTAAGATTGATAAAATTATATCTAATGGCGATCAAATCTTCCCGGCAACGGCGCCAAATTTGATACTGCTCAAATTACCCTATAGAGCTTTACTCTCTCAAATAAGAAGTTCAACTGTAGTATTTAGGGATCGAATCACGAGGAGCTAGGGAACCAATTAAATCTAATCAATTAATCAATCCTAGGTGAAGTTGGCTTTTATGATGAAAATATAAATGACAATCTTAAAATGAGCAAGGTAGTTGCTCTAACTAATAATATGATGGTTGTTTAAATGATAATGAAGAGTGCTAGACTTAGAGCTTTTATTCAGGAATGGAGATTATAATATCTATGAATGCCTAATAAGTTATTTGCATGATACTAAAGAACTCAGCCGCTTAACACTCAGTGATGTCTCACTAGTTAAATAACTAGATCTCTGATCTCAACTGTCGTCTGTTGACCAGAAAAAGAGTCGATCGATATCCTTTAGAGATATCGAGCGATACACCTTTCGCAGCGCCGATCGATTGTCCAGTTGGGATGTCGATCGACGGCTTCTAGAAATGCCTAGGCGCGAGTCGATAATGAACACTAGGTCTCAAGGAGGGCGGTTAGCTCTTCTCCAAGGAGACAACTAGTTCAAACAGATAATTCAAGATATAAGGATCCTAGTGATCTATGCTCTAGTTAGCTACTCTAGAACAAGCATAGGGTGCAATCTATTTGATGAATATCACAACTTAGCAAATATAGTTTGGGGCTAATCCCACAAACCTATTTAAATCCTAGATCTAACAAGTAGACTACTCAGACATAGCTAAGCAATTCATAACACAAAATAGGTAAAGAAATTGCATTATATAGAGAATAGAAAACAAATGGAGTTCAATCACAAATCTCTCAATGATCTCTCCAATCTCTCAAAACATATAAAACTCTAGCTTTCTTTCACACTCTCTGCTTTTCTCTATGGTTGCAAAATCTTGCTTGCTAAAGCTTGCAGTCAAAAAACACTTAGCAGAATATTTAAGCATTTCCATTAGGTTAAAAACTCGTCAGGGACAATCTCGTAATTTGGTGAAGTCTTGGTGAAGTAGTCGGCTAAACCATTTTGTCCTCGATATCGATCGACAACACTGGATATGTATCGATTGATTATAATATTCTAGTACGCGGATCTTCACAGCTACATCGATCGACAACTCTTGGATGAGTATCGATCGATTCTTCTCTGAATGTTGACTTCCGACTTGGTCTTAAAAGGTCAACTCGATTGTATTATCTCTTGTACTCCAAAATGCTCCAAAAGCATCACTTTATCACGAAACACTCCTGAACCTGAAAACATACCTAACAGGGTAGAAAACACATTAGTTATATAATAAAAATACTATTATACCATGGTAGAAAATGGGTGAAATCCATGGTATATCAGTAGTTCCTGAGGGTAGTTCCTGGAGTAGTTCGAAGGGTAGTTCCTGAGTTCCCGAGTTCCTTTCAGTGAGGACCCATGGTACTTCGTAAGCGGAGACCCAGAAGTCTAGGACCTACCTGAAGCTTGGAGGAAAATGATGTCTGAGTATTTTTTCCCAACAGTTTGCCCCTCATTGCTCGATTTCTTCGTCATACTCGGGGAATAACCTGTGCACTCAAGTCAACTGGAGTTGCTCATTCTGACCAGGCTTCCCTTAGGCAGGACCCTTAGTATCTTCATGCTTATTCGAGTCTCTTTAGGACCGGAGTCTACGCGGAGTTGGTTTTCTTGAAGTAGTCTGGGGTCTGAATTCCTGGAGAAGATCGAGTCGTCGGGGTGTGGTTTCCATGAATTCAAAGCTGGTTGCGAAGATCCTCGATGTTTCACCGATCATATGGGTCAAAGACTCCGAAATAAGTGAATACTCGGTTCCTGACCTTTTTCGTTAAATTTCCATTTTCGGGGGGAATTTCCTTTTTTCCGGGTTATAGTTTTCCGGCTAAAGGATTCGAGATCTTCCGGAGATATTGCATCTTTCCTTTTATCCTAGGGCAAATGTCGGTACTCGGGATGTATAAGAAGAGTGTTGCGACGTCTCTTGTAGCCTCGAACCTTCCTAACTTGTGATCTTTAGGCCTGAAAAGATGAATCCCGAATATTCCATGTTTCCGGCTTCGTCTGTAGGTGGTCACGTGAGGCCTCGCCTTTTTCCGGATGATCCCTTTTCATCCCCGGTTTCTTCATGGGAGATGGCTTTGGGAGATGACGACAAAGCTGCCCGATGGCTCCCTCGAAGCAAAGGCGTTCCTACCTCTTCGATGATGGTCCTCGTTCCGAGATCCGCGGAGAAGACCTTGCCTGGATCCTTGGGAAGTATGCAATTCCTTCGTCAATGGAGATAAGGAGTACTTCTGAGTTTGAATGTGCCCCTTATGGAGGAGACAACGAGATAGCTATATATGAGGCTTATCTGGAGGCTGGCGCGAGGAGTGGCGTTCCTTCCCTTGTTGACAAAGTTTTTTTTTCGTACTTTGGCTTCTGCCCTTCCCAGCTTAGTCCACTATCCTAGAGGACTCTGCTAGCCGTTCAAGTGCTTGGAGAATTGCACGGTTTCTGTATCGGAGTGCACGAAGTTTTGTACTCCTACTGCTTCGTTTCTTTGGTGAGTAAGCCCGTGTTTTACTACCTTAGATCCCGCAATGGTACCCCTTTAATCGCAGAGCCTTCCAGAGGCGCCGGGGGCGATCACCTTTTTGGAAGTGACTGGGATAAGCGATACATATTCATGAAGGTTCGAGAGCCCATTCATTATCCCACGTTTTGGCGTACCGTAGGTAAATCCTTCAATCCTCTGGCATGTCTTTCTTTGTTAGCTCGTGCGTCCCCTGATATTTAATTCTTACCGATGTGTCTTGTCCGTATCCTTTGTCGGGGAGGCGATGGTGAAGCTGGTGATGAAGATTCCCCTACGATTTCGATGGGTGAGCTTTCTGGTGAACAAGGAGGCCTTAAGCCACCGTCATCTCTGTGGTAAGATTTTCTTTTTCTTTTTTACTTTGCATTGATGTTCTGCTGGATTCTTATTCTTGGGGTTCTTTCAGGGAATGCTTTGCGGCTTCCGGTATCTGCTATCTTCGACTATTACAGAGGGGTGAAAACGAAGAGAAGATGCCCTTTTCGTGTTCCTCCGCCCAGACTGGTTAGGCCTGCGACCTTAGCGTTCTGGTCCATTCTCTCGTTTGTCAGATGATGTCCGGGCTGGCGCCGATCACAGTTTCTCAGAGGATGACCATCGTAAGCTTTCTGCCTAATTGCTTTCTCTTCGTAGTCAGGTTCAGGACATGGTGGTGCAAAGAGATCGGTTGATCCAGCAAGTGAAGACGGCGGCCAGATGGGAGCTCATGAAGGAGTGGCTGGAGGAGAGAACAGGAGATTGGAACCCCGGGGAAGAATATCGGAAGTACATGTTCCTGTTCGGTCGACCATCAGAGGAACCCGGTTATGCTGTGCCTCCGGCGTCTACGGGGTCGCGGGTTTTTCAGCAAGAGCGCCGTTTTAGATGTTTTTTTCTTTCTATCGGTTTTCTATTGAGCTTTCCTTATGTAGCTTTTTACGATCTTCATAATAAATCTTTTTTCGCCGAAGTACCTTTGCACGTTTAAAGCAGTAGAATTCGTAGGACTTTCGCTGAAATAAGATTTAGGTTTGGATTTTGAGGTGGAGATTGGCCGAGGATCAGGAGTTTTCTTCGGAGATGTAAAGGCTCTTAATGTAGTACTCTAGTGGCCATTTGTGTGGGCCCATAGACTTCATCGCGGGAATCTGTAGATTCGTCTTGGCGATTTTAAGTATTTTTAGGAGTTCTATCTTGAAAACTCGGAAGTTCGATTGGAAACTCGGAAGTTTGTTGAGAACTCGGAAGTTCGTTGGGAACTCGGAAGTTCGTTGGGAACTCGGAAGTTCGATTGGGAATTCGGAAGTTCGTTGGAAACTCGAAAGTTCGTTGAGGAACTCGGAAGTTCAAATTTGGAACTCGGAAGTTCAGTTTGTAATAATTCGGAGTTTGTTACATTTGGGCCCGGAATTCATAGGAGCTTTTGGGGT
This sequence comes from Raphanus sativus, assembly GCF_000801105.2. Lineage (NCBI taxonomy): Eukaryota > Viridiplantae > Streptophyta > Magnoliopsida > Brassicales > Brassicaceae > Raphanus > Raphanus sativus. The sequence goes on from NC_079511.1 coordinate 19,246,447, forward strand.
TCGTAGGAATCTGGAGTTTTGTTTTTTGCAGAGACCTATTCCGTCCACCTAGGCAGGACTACTACTGGTACCTGTTCGGATCTCGCATTCCGCCACTCGGAAGCTGGCCATTATAGAGTTCCTATGCTGCATTCTGCTTCTGCAGGAAGCCCCTATCAGACTTAGGGGTGCTGGTATGGATTCGGAAATCCAAGTGACTGAATCTTCCACTTTCCAGGTCTGGAAAAGCAGGTATGTATTGCTCCCTGCACGTAGCAGTACTTTTGCAATATGCAAATTCCCTGAATTAACCTAGAGGTGTCACAATACTCTTGTTTTTGGGGCCTCAATATTTCTATGGCTCTAGGCCTACACTGGGGTTATAGGTAGTTTTGACAAGCATACTCAGGTTTGATCAAACCCATTCCTGCCTTAAGTCTCATACCCGTTATCGTTTCATGTGGACGTGCCACGTATCAGCGAGGTTTAGCTGGGATCGAAGGTTTCAAGGGACCTGATCCAGCCATGTATGCCCTTTTAAGGATGATGGTTATTCTACCACCTTTATAGTCGAAACTATTTTATTATATAAGCTTGTCCGTGGATGTTTAGCATACATAAGAGTAGAAAACCATAATGCTTAAATATAAAATATAAGTTACAGTCTGGAGACCTAAAAATGATATGCTTTAAGGTGCAAGGCGTTCCAGCAGTTTGGTAGTGTTTTACCTTTGCTATCTTGTAGCCTGTAGGATCCCGCTCCTCGTACCTCGATTACCTTGTAGGGTCCCTCCCATCCGGGGCAAGTTTCCCAGTCGTGTTTTCGACTACTCGTCGTAGGACCCAATCTCCTTGCTGAAAAGTTCTGGTTCGAACCTTTTTGTTGTAGTTCCTAGCGATTTCTTGCTAATAGGACCAGTTTCAGAGCCGAGCGGCTTCTCTTTTCTCCTCGAGGAGGTCGAGACTCAGAGATATCAGCTCGTCGTTCTCTTTTTGTGAGAAAAGACCTAAGACGGTTGTTCTGACTTGCATCTCCGTGGGGGTTATGGCTTCGGCGCCGTAGACCAGCAAAAAAGGAGTTTCCAATGTTGAGGTTTTGGGAGTTGTTCGATGAGCCCAGAGAACTCCGTGCAGCTCTTCCGTCCAGTTTCCTTGAGAGCCTTCCAGTCGCTTCTTTAGCATGTTGACTACGATTTTATTCGTAGATTCCGCTTGTCCATTGGACTGTGGGTGCCTAGGTGTGGCGAAGGTCAATTTTTTGCCCCAGTCTTCGCAGAACTTCTTGAACTGTGGCTGGTGAACTGCGGACCATTGTCTGTGACGATTTATTGAGGGATTCCAAAGCGGGTAATCACGTTGGTCCACAGGACTTATGGATCTGGAGATCCGTAATCTTACTAAGCGTTTCTGCTTCCACCCACTTCGAGAAGTAGTCGGTTTCCACCAGGAGGAAGATCTTCTGGCCTGGCGCCATGGGAAACTTTCCTACGATGTCCATGCTCCATTTCCTGAAGGGCCATGGGAAACTTATTGATTTGAGATTCTTTGGCGGAAGCTTGGAGACGGGGGCATGCCGCTGACACCGATCACAGTGCTTAGCCTGCTTGTTGGCGTCTTTAGCCATGGTTGGCCAATAATATCCGACCCTTTTAGTCCTCAGCACCAGATTCCTCCCTCTGGAATGGGATCCGCAGTCCCCCTCGTGGAGTTCCACAAGAATTTTTGCCGCTTCTCGGGGTGTCACGCATCGGAGGTATGGGCCAGAGAAAGATCTTCGGAATAGTTTTCCTTTAGAGATGCAGTATCTGGCAGCCTATTTTTTGATTTTTTTGCTCTCACTACGGTCTTCTGGGAGAACATCGTCCTCCAGATGTCGTACTATGGGGGTCATCCATGTCTTGCCTTCTTCTATGGCAGATACTTCCTCGGGGTGTGATTATTTCAGAGTGGCTGGCCATTGTAATACGAGCAGGGGGATACTCATCTGCTAAGCGTCGGCTTGTGAGTTATGTTCCCTGTGGGTTTGTGTAAGGATGAAGTTCTTGAACTTATCTATAAGGCGCCGAGCGGCCGCAAGGTATTGGATCATGCTATCGTCCTTGGCCTGGTACTCCCCTTGTCTTTGATTGACTATCAGCTGGGAATCACTGTAGGCTTAAATGTTCTCTGCTCCCATTTGATGGGCCAGTGTCAGTCCGGCGATTAGGGTCTCGTACTCGCTTCCATTGTTGGTCGCCTTGAAGTTGCATCTCACAGCTCGTGAAACTGTATTTCCTGCAGGGGAGGTGAGCATTATTCCTACCCTAGCTCCTCTAACATTGCTGGAACCATCGACATGGAGGACCTATATTCCTTCTACCGTTGTCTTATCGGGGAGGATAGGGAGGATATTTCCTTGTTCTAGCTCTAAAAGCATATTAGGAGAGAATTCGGCCACGAAGTCTGCCAGAACTTGGGACTTAACCGCGGTAGCTGGTCGAAAGATTACGTCATACTATCCCAGCTCCACTGTCCACTTAGCAAGACGCCCGGAGATCTCAGGTTTGTGGAGTACCAACTTTATCGGGTACGAGGTAACGACCACCACCGGGTGAGCTTGGAAGTAAGGTCGTAGTTTGCGAGCGGCTACCATTAAGGCCAAGGCCAATTTCTTAAGATGGATATAGCGGGTCTCCGCGTCTAGGAGGGCCTTGCTTACGTATGTAGTAGATTGGCAGCTATTTGTTTCCTTCCTCTCGCACTAGGACCACACTCACCGCATGCTCGGAGACAGCTAGATATATCAATAACACCTCTCCGAGCGAAGGCTTTGACAGAAAAGAGGGAGTCGTGAGATAGACCTTGAGTTCGCTAAGTGTTGATTTGCACTTTTCAGTCCATAAGAAGTCTTTCGGATTCTTGAGGGTCTCGAAGAAAGCGTGAGATTTGTCCGAGAGTCTACAGATGTACCTACTCAAGGCCGCCATCCTTCTGGTTAACTTTTGTACTTCTTTGACGTTCCTTGGGGAAAGGAATTGACTGAATGGCTCTGATCTGATCTGGATTGGCTTCGATGCCCCAACAAGTCACTATGTACACGAGGAACTTCCCGGAACTCACGCCAAAAGAGCATTTGACGGGATTGAGCTTCATTTGATACTTCCGGAGGGTGGAGAAGGTTTGTTGTATGTGTGAGATGTGATCCTCAGCTTCCAGGGATTTGACCAGCATATCGTCGATATATACCTCCATGGTTTGCCCGATCTGATCTGTGAACATCATATTCACCAGCCTCTGGTAGGTAGAACATCATATACCTCCATGATTTGTTCAAATCTGTGAAGTCTATACAGACCCGCCATTTCTCGTTCTTCTTTTTATAACCAACACGTTGGCTAATCAGTCAGGATATTGTACCTCGCGGATGAACCCAGCGTCGAACAGGTTCTTAATTTCTTCGTTTATTATCGCATCCCTCTCAGGAGCGAACTTCCTCCTCTTTTGTCTGACCCGCTGGTATAAGGGGTCCACTTGCAGCTTGTGCATGATGACTTCTGGATCGATTCCTGGCATGTCGGTGTGGGACCAAGCGAAACAATCCGAGTTGGATCTGAGGAAGTCCACCAATCTCCTCCTTAGTCCTTCATCCAGCTTAGAACTGATCTTGAGATATTTATCGCACTTCCCTTCGACTAGGGGTACATTGTCCACATCTTCGACCTCCGGATTCATGTTTGAATATATTTTTCACGATTTGGATTTTAAGAACTTGTATGTAATAGGTCTATTTATAAGAGTGGGTTTTTAAAGTGGTGGCGTAAATATATTAGAGAATATCTAGATAGTTAATTTAATAAAATGATTTGTTAATACGTCAGAGTTAAAATATATTAAGAAAATCTAGATATGTATTCTATTTTGGAAGAATATCTCGGGTTTAGGGTGAAAATCTCGCCTACAATTTAAATATAGATCATGTTTGGTCAAATGTTCTGAGTATATCGATATTTATTTAATAGATATATTAAACACTTATTTTATATTATGGTGAAATGGTTAGATTTTAATTAATGATTAAGGGCAGTTTGGGTTTGTATTAGACATTCATACGAAAACGCACATTGATAATTTATATTTTGATTTACAAAAGAACACGTAAAATGATGAGATCAAATAATAATGACACTGAATAATAATGTTGAATCATGTGTTAATTTGAACACGTCTTTATTTTTTTTAGGGAGAATTAGCTGACTACCCATAAGGGAGATTCATATTTGCAAAGTATCCATGGAATGACATAACAAGTCAAAGTCATACAATTAGTGTTTGATTTGGACGATAATACCCTCAGCTTTAGAGACATCTCTGATTCAATGTCAGATGGTAGATTACTGTAGCGCATCATAGGCCTGCTATTAGAACAGCTTAAAGCCACTTGTTTTCTCTGATTTTTGTGAAAATTTACTTTTTTTGAAACAATTAATATCTTTTTTCCAACAATAAATCTCATTATATTAAAATATATAAACAAATATCTAAAACTAAATTAAAATTTATAACAATTTTCACCCATATGAGTGGGCATACCATTAACACATAATGTTACATCAAAATAAAAAGTTTATGGATAATGATCATGTTATCAAGTATGTAACTAATCATGTTTCTCTATGGAAATATATTGATTTTTTTTAACAAAACTATTATTAGACTCAATCACTGTACTGATTTAAAAAAATGGTCCGATCGAGAACAAATATTGTAACAGCAAACAAAAAAGTTAGAGGATAATGACCATGTAATCAATTACCTAATCAATCATGTTTTTGAAATTTTTTATTAGATAGAGAACAATATGATTTAGTTGTTGATAAATTACAATTGATTGCATGATCTCAACATTTCAAAATCTGTAGTTCGCTCTAACTTTTAATATTAATGTTACATTAATTGTTAGTGGTTAACTTAAATGTTAGAAATTGCACTAGTGAAATAACATTGTTTGTTATAGATTCATAATTTCTTAGTTGATACATGTTTTGTTAGCAGATATATTTTTCGTTGTATGGTTTGTTAATTGACATATTGTTTACTATATGTTTTCTTAGATGATATACAATAATATATCAAAATATGTAATTAGTTAAGATAGTAATACACACTGATACGCATTGATACATTGGTACACTCTCTTTCATATTCCTTCCATTCTCTTACTCATGTCATTGACACCATTTTTCAAAATTTTAAATCTTCTTCTTTACTCATTCATCGATATCAAAATATGTGCCACCTAACAAAACATATACTGCATAACAAATCATGTATCAGATAACAAATCATTTAACAAACAACGTATCTACCCATACCAAGTATCGATCCATTTGTTAGCAAAACAAACCAATAATTAAAAAGATGTATAAGCTAGCAAACTATTTATCAGCTACACAAATCATGTATCAATTAATGACAAGACTTTTATAACATCGTACTAATTATTATCAATCTTTGGTATCAAACTATGTATCAGCTAACAAAACATGTATCGTGTACACAAATCGTGTATCAATTAATGACAAACCTGTTGTATCAGCTAACAAAACATGCAGTATGTATTAAATCATTTGCCAAATACAAAACTATTTACAGAACAAATATATCAGATAACAAATCTAATTAGACCAATTTCAAGTTTAAACAATCAAAGTGAAAATAACATCAAACTTATAACAAAATCATTATAAAATAATATTCACTCATGACAAAAAGAAAACGCTCAAACAAAAAATAAGAAGTAAAAGAAAAAAAAAGGTTTACCAGCAGTAGAAGCATGTCATGAGCTTGAAATTTTTCTGTCTTGATTTTGATATTAAATTATTACTAGATTATCTTTCTGGACATGAACAATTTTATTTTAAAACATTCATAAGACAAGGAGCAATTTTTATTTATACAAAAATTGATTATAAAATGCAGAGAATGAATGGAAGAAAAAAAGAGTGTGGGGAAAAATGAGATTACGAAAGAAAGGAGAAGAGAGAGGTAGTAGAGAGTCAAAGTGAAACCTGACACAACTAGTTGTATGACTGCGATTCTAGAGGTAGGAGTATAAGAGCAAAGAAACAGTTGAGTCTAGTTGAGATGGTAAGTCTCTAATTAGGGTGTCTCATATGGGTATAGGTGCCAATTTTCTCAATTTTTTTTTATCATTTTCATATAGCAATAATCGTAAGGTAGACATTGGTATTCAAAATATACAGTAATAACAAATAAATTTGGCATTTCATATAAAAATAATCGTGAGTGTTCTTCGTACTTTCATATATTACACATGTGATATTAATATATCTCATTTAAAGTAAATAGAGATATTCTGTTTAAATAAAGGGAATTTTGTAAAATACATCATTTAAATATAAATCATAGAATAAAAACAATTCAGTGGCAAAGAATAATAAAAAAATAAAAAAAGAAGGGGATCTGAAGAAAGGTCCTTTGGTTTTAATAATATAGATTCATGTATTTATGCTATTTTAATTACATTTCTAGTTCATGAATTGTTTAGTTATGTTGTTTAATACCGGTTGAAGAGATCGAGAGGTCCATCATCGATGTCGCTTTAAAATCATTATCAGTTGCAGACGTTAATAGATCAGCCTTGAAATATGTCCCTAATATATCGAAGAGAAACACACTGTTGGAAACTTCATTACTCCTAACAAATCAGCAACGTACCATTTCTGATGGATACTGAAATGGAAAAGGATTCTCGAGCCAAGAGTAATCGACCTTCAGATTGAGACTGCAAACGAAACTTCGGTAGAAGAAAATCCATCGGATAGCACCCCTAGCAGAAATGAGAAATTCCTGAGTCGTCCTGACTGCAGAATCCTCATAAAGGAAAACATCCCCCATGGAACCGTTTCTCATTGCTGGGAAGCTCAAAAAACAATTTTATTTTCGGTTATTCATTTTACTGATCATTAATCCTTATAGACCAGGTTAATATATCATCATAATTCATTGACTAGAAGAAAAAAATTCCGATTTAAAAGGACTACAGACGAACACAAGAAAAAGGTTTCAAGAAGGAAAATCAAAAACTAAGGAATACTATAAAATGTCTTCTGCATAGTGAAGGATGAAATGAAAGAGAAGGAAAAAGGACGTTCAGCACAACTTGAGGTATATTATATTAAAGCATGAATCGATTTATTAGAAGATATGGAGGCAGAAGCATTTTTGACGTGAAGGTTGACATGGAAAAACTCTAAGCCAAGCTTCTCTTTGCAGAGGAGAAATTGTCAACTGTCAAAATTTCAAGTATTGATTGGGATAAGATAGAGTTGTTTACCATTTAGGACACTTTTGTCTCTTTTTTACACTCTAAAACACCAATCCGCTGGAGGGACACTTCTAGAAAATCCAAGAGATATTTTAGACATAAATATCCTTACAGAGAGCATCTCCAACCCAAGACCTTATTTTAAGGGGAGTAAAACTTCAAAATGAGGATTTGAGAGTTGATTACTCCAACCATGAAACCTCAAAAAAAAATCCTTAAAAGTTTATTTATTTAAACTATAGTCCTTGACATTAATAAAAATTACTAATAATGATAAAACTTTACAATTACATATAAAACATATTTTTAATTTATTATACAGTACAAAATATTAAAATTTTAAATAATATAAATTACATATATAATTAAACAACACACATACTTGTTAGCCAATAAATTCCGGTATTTTGGTACCCCTTGTAAGATATGTATATTTAAATGTTTATATAATTTTTTTTAATTTATGTTTAGTTTGTTTAATGTATTTTATTTTGTGTGACCTTTATTTAATATATATTTATATTTGTGTGAATTTTATTATTTTTATTTTATTTTGGTGTGTTTAAGTTATTGTAAATAAGTTAGTAGATGTATTTATGAAATAAAATAATTGTAAGGACTAAAAGAAAATGAATAGTAGTTTTAAGGTTTTGAATAGTGAAACCTCAAATTTGAGGTGTCACTATTCAAAACCTCAAAATTTGAAGATTTGAGGTTGGGTTGGAATGACAAAAACCTCAAAATTTGAGGATTTGAGGTTGGGTTGGAGATGCTCTGAGAGAAGACGAGAGACGTGCTTTGGAGTTTTAGAATAGTTAGTTTTCAAATATTTTACATTATTGTTACTTTTATCACTTGATGTTTTCATTTACTTTTATCTCAAAATTTAAAATATATAAACCAAAAATAATTGTCACATTAAATTGTATATAAAATTCTCTATCTTTTAACATCCATTATCATATATATATATATATATATTAACATGTATACAAAAAAAAATGTGGACATGGATATCTAAGTGTGGATAATATAATTATAAATAAATTGTGGACATGGACATTAAAACATGAATAATAGATGACTAAAAACTAGCATTTATACAAATTATAATAGTTAATATACCATCCTATTATTTTTACAGTTTTTTTTTTATAATTCATATATTTGTTCCTTGTTTCTATTTTAAACAAAAAAATGTTTTATAGACACAGTTTTCAGTGATACAGAAATGTGGATGGATAAATGTGGACCTCTTTTTAAAAATGAACACGATTTTTGTATGAACACTATTTTATTTATAATTTTTTGTGGACAAAATTTTGTGGATTACATTCACCATTGTTACTCGAGCTTAGAACAGTTCAATTTATGGTTCACCGGAAATCGCAGAGAGGTGCTGAGATCACGGCGACAACAGTGATTGTTGCTCGAACTTCACGCTAGGACTCTGGATGGCCCCCACGGTGGATCCCAAACTTGACCTGGTTCGACAATAGCGGCTGAGCTTGATTCTGCGAGGAAGAGAAAGCCGCATACACAGGAACACGGGGGCTTGATGAAACTGAACAGAAAAAGATGAAGCTTGAAATCGAGTTTGACATATTGAAGAAGAAGAACTGTGGCGGATTGGAGTGGTGAGCTCGAGTTTCAGAGCACGAAGCTTGAAACCAAACTTTTTTCCCTTAATTGCATCTAAAAATTGAAACTTTTTTAAGTAAGAAACCAAATTTAGATTAGAAAGCAGATGAAAGAAAAAGATCATTTTTTGTTTTATTATGTATGCGTTCATTTCATTGTTTTTCATTCTTCATTCTTCAGATAATTGCATATGAGAAGAAAAAGTTTACCGTTTGTTTTATTAACACGAAAGGAAAAAAAATGAAGGAGAAAACCAATAAAAAGATAAGGTTACATATTATAGAGAACAAACAAAGAGATAAAATTTTCGTCAATGATTAGAAAAACAAAAGAGAGAAAAATAAATAAATAAAAAATCATATAAAAGGTAAAACCAGACCAGATTTAGACGATAGGTGAGAAGGTTAATTATTGAAGGGTGTATTGGTCTTTAAACACACAGAAAGTGTGTGACCAGCAACAAATGTCTAATTGTGTAAACATAAAGACATAAAGTGTCTCTGAAAGTAAAAAAATCGATAAGATAAGAGAATTTCACTTTGTTTTCTAAATGAAAACTTTTTAATTTTTTTAGGGGTTTATTTTTGATTACAGAATTTTAAAACATTGTTCAGATAATGTTTTGGTTGTTAAACCGGATTTTAGTAAGGCTATTCATAACTTAAATCGGTTTATTTTTTGAGTTATTAAGTTTTGTTAAGGTTGACAAATGAAAAAGTAAAACTTTATCAAAATTTGGTTAAAATTAGTTACAATTGAAAAGAGTGTGAAAATATTATTTTGACAATTGGTGGTGATTGGTTCGACTGTGGTTTTAAAAATTTTGCTGTAAAAATTTAGCAGTAGGTAAATTAGTTATAGCTGTAAAAAATTGTTACTATAGATTTTTTTACAGAACTTTTGATGTAGTTAAATTTATTGTATCTGTAATTTATAAGTTGTAGATTTTTAAAAATAAAATATGTGAAATATGTGATGTATATATAAAATAATTGTTTTATCAATTAAATATTTTATATTAATATTTTTTAATAAATTATCAAATTTTAGTGTTATTTAAAATGTTATATCTAAATAATATTATGTTAAAATATTTCAATATTTTAGAAACATCCAAAATTAAATGATATATTTATAGATGTTTTTAATTATGATTATCTAATTTATTTGATATAATGGTTTTTTTTCATTTTTTCATTTTACATATTTTACAGTTTATACAAAAGTTTTTTTGTATATTAAAAATACATAATTTAAAATTTAAAAATAAAACTACAGTATGATTAAAATTTAATAATTTAAAAATAATTAAATTTAAAGTAAAGAGATAAAGTCCGATCAGTTACCCCAAAAAAAACCATATGTATCTCTTTCCCCAAAACTAACCGAAAAAAAAGGAAAAAAGTTTCTCAGCTACACGAGGTTTGCTATAATATGGTGCAAACCATCCGAAGTATTGAAATGTATCGAAAACTACACAAAATTTATGATAATGCATGCTACATATACCAAGTAACATTAAATATGGTGGCAACATCATAGACAGATTAAATTGATTTTAACAAAACATAATGGGGTCTGTAATTACATTAAATTTAAACCGATTCAGTCAATCCCGACCCGACCCGGACGTTATATCCACTCCTGGTCGACTTTAATATACGTCCTTCTCCAGAAATCGAAATTAGGGTTCATAAGAGAAAAATTGATTTGTTACAGAGAAATCGAAACAGAGAAAGAGAGGAATGGAACTGGATGGAGGAAACAACAATAAGCGATGGGGCAAGGCAATTCAAACAAAAGTGATTTGTCATTGTCGGTTAGAGGCGAAGATCCGTCAAGCATGAACAGATAAGAATCCAGGCAGAAGGTTCTATGGATGTGAACTATACCCGGTAAAACGATTATTCCTCTGTATATGTTGAATGAGAGTATTCCTTTGTATAATTTCATTTTTGTCTCAGAGTAGATGCAAATTTTCCAATGGTACGATGAAGGAGATGCTTTTGGATGGCAGAAACAAGCTTTAATCGAAGCAAGAAATGAAATTCGTAAGAAGGACAAAACTATTAAGGAATTGAAGAAGACAATTGCTGGGCTTAGAAGTGAGTTGGTCAAGAACGAAGAGTTGGAAGAAGACATTATCAACAGCTTTCTAAAGCTCTAATGGTCGTATTGTAATGCTTAGTTATTGTAATTCTTAAGACATGTAATGCATCTGAACATCTTTCTAATGCTTAAGATATGTAGTCTGAACATCTTTTTAATGCCTTTAACATCTTTTTAATGGTCTGATTTTTCATTCCAAATAGAGTTCGAACTCATTGTTTTGATATCTAAAATAGGTTTCATTGCCACACATAACAAGGCATAACAAGAGTTGTTGTCATAGACAAAAAACAGTTACAAAAAGAAACATTTCCGAACACTAAAAGGTCCATATCCAAGGACCGAAACAGATATTGAAAGACAAAAAAAGATGTGATTGTTGCTGTGTCCGTAGACATTAACGTCAAGCTTGTGTCGCATGTGGTGCAGTTGATGATACCTCCTCGATAGCTTGTTCATGTGATTGTTGTTCCGTGTTGAGACGCCTATGCTGCCTGCTTTCTTCAGACTACAACAGAATACAAATAATCAAACACAACAACAAAAAAAGCTTAACAATTTCGAGACAGTTACCTCCTCAGGACACTTCCTTTTGTTGTGGCATTCACCACCACATAGACCACAATGACCTTTTCTTCCTTTTATGTCAACTTTGGTCTGATTTTTCTTGGGGGATTCATTAACTCCTTTAATCCTTGCCTTTTCTTTTGGTCTTCTAGGAAGTCTCTTGTAAGGTGGTGCTTCAATACAGTCTTCACCAGATTCTTTCCAAAACTTTGGACCATTTACTGGCCTCAACCCATTCATGTACAAACTTTGCCACTTCGATGTCAGATAATAATCTGAAATATAATCTTCAACCTCGAGACCATTCTGACGGATAACAGATACAGCATGGCGACATGGAATTCCAGACAAGTCCCATTTCCTACAAGCGCAGCTACGAGAAGGCAAATTGACTGTGTAACCATTTGAAAACTCAACACACTCATAATCACCACATGTGCTAGGATAAGAGTAGCAATGCTTAGCTTCATCACACGATTTTGCAACCTCCTTTCTCGCCTTCTTTGTAACGAGTCCCGTCTCATTTTTTGTTGTCTTATATCTAGTAGCTATCCTCTGCATTGCATCTCTTCTAATCAACTCAAGCATCTGAATAAAGGGCTTCTTTCTTGCTTTCTTCAAAGTCCTATTAAAAGACTCTGTGAAGTTGTTGTGTGTATCAGAACAACACGAACCTATCCGAAAAAGCCCTGCACCATGTGGAACGATCCTTCTTCAGAAGATCTTCAGCTGCTAGTGGATCAAACTGTTTGAAAACGTCCAAACTCTTCTCGTAGTCAGCCTCATTGTAGCTACTTGCAATGCGCCAGAAGAGTGGCTTCAGTGTATCAGATAGCCTTTTCTTTTGCCTCTATCCACAAGACTTGGTTGTGTTTCAACATCGTCTTCTGTCTCTTGTCCACTATCTTCACCCTCTCGATGAAAGTCATTAGACGCCATCTGCATCAACAAGTTTCCAATGAACATAAGCAAGTAAGCAACAAAAGAGTACAAACCAGAGAAACATGGAATCAAAAACAGAGAATCAAATCAGAGAAACAGAGAATCAAAAACAGAACAAAAACATAAAGAAAAAGAGTAGAATTTTAGAGAAACACACCTCAGATTTGTTTCTAGATGACGCTGATGGTGAGGAAGCTAAATGATCGGAGGAACCCAGTTTTGTATTCGGATTAAACGGCGTAACTCTATAATATCGGAGAGAATCCAGAAATTTTGGGAAGTGGAACAGACTAAGGAATGTGTGGTTTAATGATTTGGTTTCGGGTGTTCGGATAACCCGATCGGTTTCGGATAATAACTGCAACTGAACCGATAAACGGGTACAAGATGTAAGATCCGATCAGTTTATATGGCAATACCGAAACCGAACCGAACTGGTGCATTTCGGGTCGGTATCGGTTCAGTTTTTCGGTGCGGTTTATATGCCCAGGGCTAGTATCAGACTTATGATTCTTCTTCAGATTAGAGTAGATGTGCCTAGCACAAGCTCTATGTTCAGCTCTTGGCAACTCAACAACAACTCCATGAATCAATCCCCTATGCTGATCTGATATGATTGTCACAAGATCACCCATGCCTAAACCCAAATCAATCTTCAACCTGTGAATAAACCACTGCCAATTATCATTGCTCTCAGAGTCGACCACAGCCCATGCTATTGGGTATATCTGGTTATTGGGATCCCTTCCTATCGCAGTAAGAATCAACCCTTGCAGAGAGCTGTGCTTGAGGAATGTCCCATCTAATCCAATAACCGGCTTGCAATATTCCTTCCATGCCACACGAATTTTGTCGAAGCAGATATACATGGAGTGAAATGCTTTCGCTCCATTTGGTTTTGTTGTTGTATTGATCTCTATTTTGCTATCAGGATTTGAACTGCATTTGAAAAACCTCTTCATGATCAGATGCATCACTCGCTTGATACTCATCTTCACTCTCTTCTTCTTCATGATCACCATCATCCTCGTCATCTTGTTGCTCAGCATCAAACTCGTCACCATCAACAGCTCCGTTTGCGTCAACCACAGCAACATCATCAGTAAGAACAGCGGTTTCAGGTTTCTCTATGAAGACATCAAGCTCTCCATAATAACGACCATTAGAAATCATCTTCCTTTTGTTTTTTTCTCCATCTTCAAGCAACTTTTTCTTATATGAGATATCCTCATATGGTAACTTGTACGGTTGTACCACATTCTCCCCACCCTAACACTCTGGCCAATGATCTTCAGAACTTCTTCATAATCTGCATCACTATCCACTTCGAACTGCTTCAGAAGACCATCAACATAATTTAGAGTATCATCTTCATCATTTTTGAACACGCCGGAATGAAAACAATTAATCTTCACCGATATTGAATCACTGTTACCAAAAAAATATCATTATAACATGGTAAAAGACATTGATTTGTTCCAATAATGGAAGGAAACAAGTAAGGGTTCACATGTTCTTACCTCATCGTCGCTCTCGGTTAGCTCATCTGAATTCAATTTCACCAAAACTGAATCGATTACACCAAACTCTCTTAAGACTCCCTCTCTCTGTCTCTGAAATCCTTCTTTCTCTCTGAAATTTCTCTCAATCTCTCTCCCTCTCTTCGAAATCTCCAATTTTTTTTTTTTGGTTTGGAACCCTAATGAAATCGATTTGGGGAAAGGGGGTTTTGTCTGGGTCGGATTTATAATTGGAAATTGGGTCGGGATTGGGTCGGGTTTTGCTCTAATCGATTTTAACTTTAATAAATTACACTATAACCCCAATTATTTAAGCTAAAATCAATTAGACCTCGTCATGATGTTGGCACCATATTTACATTAACGTCGTATATGTCGCATGTATTATCATATAGTTTGTGTAGTTTTCGACACATTTCAACACTTCGGATGGTTTGCACCATATTATAGTAAACATGGTGTATCTGAGAAACTTTTTTCCAATAAAAAATTCCCAAACAAAACTTTGTTTCTTACTTGAGCTGGAAATACCTAGAACATTGCAAAATCAAAACTTATTCTTATCGTGCGTCTGCTAGAAACAACTAGAACAGTAACACGGACTAAATTCTTTCTGGACCGACAGCTATTATGGTTCAATTTATGGTTCATCGGAAATCGCAGAGAGGTGCTGAGATCACGGCGACAACGGTGATTGTTGCTCGAACTTCATGCTAGGACTCCGGATGGCCCCCACGGTGGATCCCAAACTTGACCTGGTTCGACAATAGCGGCTGAGCTTGATTCTGTGAGGAAGAGAAAGCCACATACACAGAAACACGGGGGCTTGATGAAATTGACCAGAAAAGATGCAGTTTGAAATCGAGTTTGACATAGTGAAGAAGAAGAACCGTGGCGGATTGGAGTGGTGAGTTCGAGTTTCAGAGCACGAAGCTTGAAACCAAACTTTTTTCCCTTAATTGCATCTAAAAATTGAAACATTTTTAAGTAAAAAACCAAATTTAGATCAGAAAGCAGATGAAAGAAAAAGATCAATTTTTTGTTTTATTATGTATGCATTCATTTCGTTGTTTTTCATTCTTTAGATAATTGCATATGAGAAGAAAAAGTTTACAGTTTGTTTTATTAACACGAAAGGAGAAAACCAATAAGAAGATAATGTTACATATTATCGAGAACAAAAAGAGATAAAGTTTTCGTCATTGATTAAAAAAACAAAAGAGAGAAAAATAAATAAATAAAAAATCATATAAAAAGTAAAACCAGACCAGATTTAGACGATAGGTGAGAAGGTTAATTATTGAAGGGTGTATTGGTCTTTAAACACACAGAAAGTGTATGACCAGCAACAAATGTCTAATTGTGTAAATATAAAGACATAAAGTGTCTCTGAAAGTAAAAAAATCGATAAAGTAAGAGAATTTCACTTTGTTTTCTAAATGAAAACTTAATTTTTTTAGTAACAAATGTGTGACCAGCAACAAATGTCTAATTTTGTAACATAAAGACATAAAGTGTCTCTCAAAGTAAAAAGTTCGATAAGATAAGAGAATTTCACTTTGTTTTCTAAATGAAAACTTTTTAATTTTTTTAGGGGTTTATTTTTGATTACAGAATTTTAATACATTGTTCAGATAATGTTTTGGTTGTTAAACCGGATTTTAGTAAGGCTATTCATAATTTAAATCGGTTTATTTTTTGAGTTATTAAGTTTTGTTAAGGTTGACAAATGAAAAAGTAAAACTTTATCAAAATTTGGTTAAAATTAGTTACAATTGAAAGAGTGTGAAAATATTATTTTGACAATTGGTCATGATTGGTTCGACTGTGGTTCTAAAAATTTTACTGTAAAAATTTACCAGTGGGTAAATTAGTTATAGCTGTAAAAAATTGTTACTATAGATTTTTTTACAGAACTTTTGATGTAGTTAAATTTATTGTATCTGTAATTTATAAGTTGTAGATTTTTTAAAATAAAATATGTGAAATATGTGATGTATATATAAAATAATTGTTTTTATCAATTAAATAGTTTATATTAATTTCTTTTAATAAATTATCAAATTTCAGTATTATTTAAAATGTTATATCTAAATAATATTTATGTTATTTAAAATATTTCAATATTTTAGAAACATCCAAAATTAAATGATATATTTATAGATGTTTTTAATTATGATTATCTAATTTATTTGATATAATAGATTTTTTCATTTTACATATTCTATAGTTTATACCAAAAAAACTTTTTAATTTTTTTGTATATTAAAAATACATAATTTAACTTTTAAAGATAAAACCAATATGATTAATAAAATTTAATAATTTTAAAATAATTAAATTTAAAGTAAAGAGATAAAGTCCAATCAGTTACCCCAAAAGAAACCATACATATATATCTCTTTCCCCAAAACTAAACAAAAAAAAAAATTCCCAAACAAAACTTTGTTTTTTACTTGAGCTGGAAATACCTAGAACATTGCAAAATCAAAACTTATTCTTATCGTGCGTCTGCTAGAAACAACTAGAACACGGACTAAATTCTATCCTGACCGACAGCTATTATAATATCTTTCCCTTAACCAAAGTAACTTAATCTGAAATCTTAACAAGAATCCAACGAGCTCAAAAACAAATCGGAGACATCCGGTAAATCTGAGAACGGACGATGTTCTTTTTCTTCGCTGGTGGATTAGGGCAACAGGTGAGGCAGGTGCTCAAATCCAACGCCGGAAAATGCATACGATGTGGCTCTGAAGCCGATTTGGTGGATTACGACAAAGTCTTGAAGCTGTTCTTCGTTCCTGTCTGGAGATGGCCCGGGAAAGACCCTGTGCTCCATTGTAGAGACTGCGATCTGTTTTTCCCTCAGTCTCTTTCACCGCCGATTTCTCTATCTAGGTGCCGTTTCTGCGATCGAGTCGTAGAGCCTGAATTTCGTTTCTGCCCCTTTTGTGGCTCTTCTCTGTGAATTTTGGCGTGTCCAAAAAGTTGTCCTTAAATCTACAAAGTTGATTTCATCTCTCACTAAAAGTTGTCTATATGGAGTTTTATTGTAAGTTACTGAATATTTGAGTTGTGTGGTCTTTCTTGCAAAATCTTTAAGACTTCCCGTGTGTGTTGCTTACTCATTGACTTTCTATGGTCGGATGTTTTTAGTCAATCGAGTGATAATTCCGATGAGAAGTCCGTTGCTTAGTTTACTATGTTTATTAAGCTCTGCTAGTGATCACTAAAATAAGTATCTTTTCCAGAATTAGATTTTCATGGCATCTCCAATTCCTCTTTATTTTTTATTTTAAAATAGAATTTAGAGTAAAAATATTTTAACTATGGATGGGAAAAAATACTGAATCGAACCGAGTCAAACCGGATCAATCGAGTCAAACCGAGTCAAAACCGAACCAAACTAGTTATGGTTAATTTCGGTTGGAAAATTTTAGAATCGAATTAATCAAACCGAACTAAATCAAAACCGAATCCATAAAATAACCTAAGTGTCACTTCTATTGCCTATAGTATTTATACTAGGTTCAAATATAATTGTCTAAAATAAATATATTACATTTTAATGTTTTATTTTATGTTTGGTTTTACGTTTAAAACAAAGAAATTATTGATTTACTTCTATATTAAATTTAGTTCACAGAATTTTTTTTTTATTATTTTCACCAACACGAAGATTTTATGACCATGCGTTGATATTTCAAACATGATTTCTCTTAAAAAAAAGCTAAACTAAAATATTCGATCAAACCGAACCGAAACACAAACCGATCCGAATACAAACTGAACTAAACTGATTCAAACCAAATTAAATATGGTTTACTTCGACTTAAAAATTTCTAGCACCGAATTAATCGAACCGAATTCGAATCGAACCGATAAAATAACCGAAGTGCCTACTTCTAATTTGGGAATTCGGCCAAAAAATAATGAACTTTGCACGAATTGCCATAATAAATACGAACATATTGGCTGGCCAAAAAAACACCAAACTATATTTGACTTTAAACTTTAATCAGTAAGTTATCGCTGACTCGCCAAATTAAACACACCGTTACAGAATGATTAAACGACGTTTGCAAAGATCGTTAAGTAAGACGACGTCGTTTTGAGATGGAATGAAACGACGTCGTTTTACCTATTTTATTATCAAAAATATGTTGTTCGTGTGGATCGAACCTGAGAACTCATGGCCAAATGACGAGGTTTCTTGCCACTAGACTACTGTCACTTTTAAGAATATCCATAACATGTTTTCTTTTATTGAGTATCAAACAAATCTCAAAAATCTAAATTCTTTTTAAAAAATTCCAAAAAATCTTAAAAATTCAAGAAAATTCTGAAAAGTAAAATTGAAATTGAGATTACAAATAAGTTTTTAAAAAAAAATCAATACATTAAAAATTTCAAAAAAATCTAAAATAATTCAAAAAATGCAACGAATTAAATTTAATGATTAAAACTTGAAACATATTTTTAAATAAATTAACGTATGTAATATAAAATAAAAATGATATTTATCACACTATAGATTTTAGTATATATAATGTATTTAAGATAAAATAGACAAATGATAACTAAGATACAATAAACAAATGATATAATCACAAATTGTTTTTCTAAAATATGATAATAATTAAATGAAAAACATTTGTAGTGTGATAAATATCATTTTTCTATTTTATCTCAGATATATTAATTTATAAAAAAAATTATGATTAATGTATTTAAGATAAAAAAACACAAATGATCTTAGATACATTAATTTTTATAAAAAAATTTAATGTTTTGATTTTTTAAAAATATTTATAATTTCAATTTTAATTTTAATTTTCAGAATTTTCTTGAATTTTAAAGATTTTTTTTGGAATTTTTTAAAAAAAAATTTAGATTTTTCGAGATTTGTTTGATACTCAATAAAAGAAAACATGTTATGAATATTCTTAAAAGTGACAGTAGTCTAGTGGCAAGAAACCTGGTCATTTTGCCATGAGTTCTCAGGTTCGACCCAAGCGAACAACATATTTTTGATAATAAAAATAGGTAAAACGACGTCGTTTCATTCCATCTCAACTTAACGATCTTTGTATTTAACGTTGATTAACCACCGTCTTAACTGTTAGTTAACGGTGTCTTAATCTGGTCGGTCAATCAAAGTTTTTTAATAAACTGATAAAAGTCAACAAAAGTTCAGGTTTTTTTTGCCAGCCTCGAGTCCATGTTTCTTTTGGCCATTCTTACCATGTTCAGTGTTTTTTGGCCGAATTTCCTTTCTAATTTTAACGATACTTTATATTTCATTTTATAAAATAATAAAAAAGTGTACTTTAAATATAAAATAAGTTGTTTTCTTCATCATTTTATTTTTATTCAAAATAAAGTATCATTAGAGTAAATTCTAATTTTATTATAAAATCATTTTATTTTAGAGTTAAAATAGACTATGATTGTTGCTTTAGAAATGAGTCATCTCCTCTGGTGATCCCAATTGTGAAACACCGAATCCCTATGGGTGATCCCCCCTATGTCCCTCTGTGATAATGAAATACGAAATGATGCAATGGCCCTTAAGTGGTGAGAACAAAAATTGTAATTGAAAATATGGTTAAATAGAATCAAACGCTCCAATGTTCTTAACCGGAAAAAATAAGTTTAGCATACTTCTCCTCTTTTTATTAATTTATTAAATTTATACTATTAAAGCAAAATACTTAATAGATACTAGATTTTGACCCGCCCTTAAAAGGGCGGGTATATTTTCTGTTTTATATTTTTTTTAGAAATTTAATTTTAATATTTTGTGTTTTGTAGTAATATTTGTATTTTTATTGTATAATATTTCTTTTAGATGATTAATAAGAGGTTTTAATAATTTTATTAAAATAGTTGGACTACACCTATCAATAGATCATATTCATGTTTTAATAGTATAGATTATTGTTAAACAAATTTATAGTATAGAGTCCTTTTTTATTTAGGCTAGGAATTAAAAAATATTGATATTATATTGGTATTTGTTTAACAAAACTTGAAATACTAATATCTATATTATTATTTGAAATGTGAATTTGCTTATGTGTCATGTTCTCCATGATTTTAGATATTTGATTTAATTTTTTCTTTTGTTATATAATTAAAAAGAAATACATATTAATATTAATAAAAATTTGCTTATGTGTCATGTTCTCCATAATTTTAGATATTTTCTTTAAATTTTTCTTTTATTATAAAATTAAAACGAAATATATATTAATATTAATAAAAATTTGCTTATGTGTCATGTTTTCCATGATTTTAGGTATTTGATTTAAATTTTATTTTTCTTATAAAATTAATACGAAATTTACATTATTAATATATTATATTTTATATTCACTAATTGATTATAAATTAGTATGACAATTATCAAAATATATATATATTAAAGAAGATAATTCTCATATTGATATTTTTTTGTTATCTGCAAAATCAGATTTTTATTTATTCATATATTTATTTGTAGGATAATTCATATATTTATTTATTTTGTTATCTTCTTCTTCCTCTAGGGTTTTATAAAAGATTAAGACGTGAGATAATTTATAATAAATATTAATCAATCAAAAAGTGATTTTTTATGTGTCATTTTTCCATAATTTAAGGAATTTTGCTTATTATATTGTTAAATATGATTTTCTATTAATAATCTTAGATTCTTAGTTATATTAGCTAATTTCTTATAAACTAATATGATAAAATCATCAAAATAAGACATACTTTAAAAAAAAATAGATAATTTATATATATATATATATATTGTTGTTATCTGTAAATAATATTTTTATTATAAAATATGAAGATATAGAACTATTTATAATTAAATATTAACCAATCAAAAATATTTGTATAAAATATTTTCTAAAATATTTCTAATATATATTTCTTTTTAAAAGTTTATCACAATAATAAACATATATATTGATGAATGTTTTATCATATATACATATATATATATATATATATATATATATTAATCTTTGATTTAAAAGTTTTGTTAAAGAATAAACAAATATTTATTATACTAATTTTTAAATTAATAAGACATAAACTAATAATTAGTTGTTAAATGATTATTCCCGCATGTGCGGGAAAAAAACCTAGTTAAAATATTATAAGAAATATTGTTCAGTTTTCTAATTTTATGGAATTAATGTCAAATTATATGGGTTTTAATGTTGATAATTATATAACTAATTTCCATGTAAAAATTATAATTTTGAAAATATTATATATATTAGATGGTATAATATTATATACTTAGACGTGATCCAATTATCCTTTTAGTTGGCCCTGATTTTTTTTTTGTTAAGAGTTGGGCATGATTTACCAAGGAAAATTTATTCGATAAAGCCATGTTAATAGCTTGATATTAATACATTGTTGACTACGGAAAATTATTATTATTAGAATGTCCCCTGAATATTAATTTTCTTTCAAGTATAAATTACTTGTACTCGATAACTACCATTGCAGATTTTGATAACTAAAGATAATGATATATTATTTTTGTGATTGGAAAAGCTCGTGAAGATTGTTATATTTATAGCAAAAAGCGTTGGGTAAAGTAGGTTTAGGATATTATAAAATCGTAGTATGTTTAATATATATTTTTTTTTTAGAAAACCAAAAATGGCAAAATAATAGGAACAAACTATTAAGTATATATTTAGTATAATAAATTATTAGAATAAACACTAATAGATTTTCTCAACAAACTTTGGATATATGATCTCGAACTAATATTTTTGATATCTTAAGAATAACAGAAAAATGGTAACCAGATCTTGGGAAGTATTTAGATATGACTTTTTCTTGGGTTCACCCCCTAGGGTGAACCTTTAGGTTCACCAACCAATAGGAAGTTGTCATTTTAAATCTAGTATCTTTTAATTAAGGAAACAAAATAACTTGCCAAATTATATTATGCTTTTAAAATAAATAAAAAGATTAAATAAATAAAAATAACAATAGTTCTAAAAAATATTATTTTAAAAAAATATTTATTTATAAGATTTAGAGTTTAGTGTTTAAGATTTATAGTTTAGAATTTATCCAAATGTTTATTATTTTTCCAAGGGTTAGAGTTTACCCAAGGGTTTAGGGTTTACCCAAGGGTTTAGGGTTTAGAATTAGAGTTTAGGGTTTAGTATTTTGTTGACAACATGTTTAGGGTTTACCCAAGGGTTTAGAGTTTACCCAAGGGTTTAGGGTTTAGGATTAGAGTTTAGGGTTTAGTATTAGAATTTAGGGTTTAGTTGACAACATTAATTTTTTAATTCGTTTTTATATACTATTTTTATTTATTTTTAAATTTTATTTTGAAAAGATAATATAATTTGACAAGTTATTTGTTTCCTTAATTAAAAGATACTAAATCTAAAATGACAATTTTCTATTGGTTGGTGAACCTAAAGGTTCACCCTAGGGAGTGAACCCAAGAATAACTCTTTAGATATATATGAATCATTAACGTAGGTAAAATTGGAAATATGGTCCACGAATATAATTGTGGTTCTATTAATTATTTCATATATGAATTAATGTTTGAAGATTAGTTTTGTTAAGATACTGGATTTAAAACAATATGTTGAATTTATTCAAGAATTAAAAAAAAATTACCACATTAGCAAAGAAAATAATCTAAAAATACCATCCAGATCTTCTGCAGCATTGAGACTTTCTTCGAGCTTGAAATTTCAACTTAGCCATCATTAACTGCAGGGTAAATAAATCAAACAATAAGTAACGTGCATTAGCTTAAAGAGAAACAAAAAAAAAAGAGTTTCACAACAGCACATAGGCTCCGGTCAAAAAAAGAGTTTCACAGCACATAGACTAAGATTCCATCATCTAAGAGATGAGATCATCTAATTTCAACTCCCAATAATAGTCAATTAATGTTTTACCCCAATAAATCTACGCTAAGGTTTCAAAATAGATTTATCAATCTCTTCAATCATTTGCTACGGTTGGGATAAGAAAATGAATTTGAAAAGAAATCAACTAAGACTCACCAACGATTTGAACACATAGATATTTGTTGCCAAAAGTGAAAATGAAAAAAGGTTGCTTGCGAGTGAAATCAATCAGACAATGTGTAATGTTTTACAAAGCTAAGAAGTCACGTTTATTTGGTAGAGATGAAATATTTGTGAATAAATATTTGTAAATTTAATATATCAAGTCACGTTGATTTTGGGAGTTTAAATTTACCTTTTTCGAATTTTGTGGAGATATCAAGAGGAAACAATACTAATCTAAAAGCTCTTTTAAAAAAAACACACAATACTAATCTAAGTTTAACACTTAACACAGAGGAAGATGACAGAGTGAACAAAACAAAATCAGTAGGCAAAACACAAACCAATAAAAAAACTAAATAAAGGACCCACTAAGATAAGAAATTAATCAACCCAGATTCTAAATGCAACTTACAGCGTTTTACATTGCCAGAATCTTGAAAGTGAGCATTTAAGCGCTCCGTGGATGTCAAATTGCGTTGGGATAATTAAAAAAAACATGTATGCTTCAAACCAGACCCTGCAAATCACCAACACCGACCATATATCAACAAAACCACAACGTAGTTCTCTGATAAATAAAACGGATGATGTATTTATGCCAATAAGTTGTTCAGCCCCAAGTTCACACAAAAAATAAAAGAGGGACGACTGAGCACTCAGAATTTGTGAATAGTTCAGGTAAAAGTGAGAACCCCATCCAACAAATGTTCAAACACAGAGCCATTACACCTTCTTACAGACGGAGCAGAAGACACTACCTTGTTAATGCAGCAGGGATTCAACGTCTCCATGTTGAATTCAGAACCACCAATAGAGAAACCATTGAAGGGTTTCCTCGTAGGACGTTAATCAAGTTGCAAAACCTTGATCGTCGATTTCTCCAATTTCTCCGAACCCTTAATCACCTCGTACAAATCTCCTAATTTAAAGCCTTGGATTCGCAAATCTGCAATGATCTCTTGTATATAGCAAATCTTTTAATTATGCCAAAGTTACGTGTTGTTCTATCAATATGGGTAATTAATAAATTAAATATAATTATAAATAAAAAACAGTGGTACTCAAAATTGATTTCACGAAATATCAGCTAACAAAATATTCGGGAGTTGTGAAAAAAAAAAAAAACATTTAATCAAAATCATAGCCTAAAATTAATGTAGTGGCAGAAGGTTGTAAATAATTGTGAAACAGAAGGTCACCTCAAAAAAGGGCCTTCTGTTTTAATAGTATTGATTTGCTTTTAGTTTTTGAAGTTAATTACAATAATATGTCATTACTATATTTATGCCATTACAAATGTTTCCATATATATATCAACCAATATATTTGGAGAATTTAATATATCTTAAACATGAATCTTTTAATATTTTGTTAAGGTTACATTCCATCAAAATAGCAACTAAGAATTAATGAAATCTATATAGTTTTTAAATTAAGTAAAAAGCAAGAGTTATAGTATATTAATACCAATTATCTAGATTTGCACTCGTGAACAAAAAAAGAAAAAAAAAATCTAGATTTGCACTCGACACGATATCTTTTGGTTGTTAAGTCTTAATAACCAAGATTTCTTTTATGACAATATATTTTATGGATTATAATATATTTCAACCTAATTAAATTTCATATAACTAAAATTCGGAATTAACATTTAACACAATATAACATTCATATAATCTCAGCCATATAAATAGTTATGCATTTCTAACTTTCTAATCTTCAACCTTCAGAAAAAAAGACTTATACTATGATTAGTCTCACATGTATTAGTATACATTTAGTTTTTTCCCAGCTTTTCCAACTGAAATCTACGGTATTTAATATATACTTAATTTTAACTAAAATAATTATATAGTGAAAATTAGACATTTTATACATATGTATTTTTATAAAAATATTTAAAAAGTTTAGATAATTAAAATAATATTTCTATAAATATAATTTTATTAAAATAATACAATTCATTTATATACCCGCCCATTATAATTTTATTTATACTTTAAAATTTTAAATTATATTATGAATTTATTTTTTAATTTTTATATTAGTCAAAATTTATTTATTATATAATTATTTTTCATTCAAACCGTCTCATATTTGATAAATGTTTACATTTTTATGAAATAACCGCAAAAAATTATAATTGTAAAACAAAACCTATAGTTTGATGTACCATATAAACAAACAATATTAATACCAAATAAATTTAGTATTGTATTTTATCAAATTAAATATATGTAATTACTTTTAGTTTATATATTGTGCTTTAATATTTTATTTTAATAAGTTGAATTAGTTTTTAAAATTCATGAATATATGTTATCCCATATATGTAATTATTTTTAATTTTATAATTTATAAAATATTTAATAAATGGATTAAGTAACTTTATATTTATTAATTGGTATACCAATTTAATTCTGAATATGAATTTTGTATATATATAAATATTTATAGTAATTTGTTTTATTTTATTTAAATCAAAAAGGTATTAGACTCATTTATAATAATATTTAATATTAATTACGAAATTTATTATTTAAAATTAATTATGTATATAATTTACATTTAAAAATAATAAAATATATTATTACAATGTATTCTGAGACAAAGATACTTTGGAATATGTTTTCGATATCTTATTTTGAAAATATTGAAATAACATATTAGATTAGAATATATATTTAATAGTAAACAATTTAATTATATGAGAAATAATATGAAGTTAAATAATGTAATGATCCAACATTGACTTTTGTAAGTAGAACTTTTAGTGATTCAAAGGTAAAAATATATATCTCATGTAAAAAAACTAATTTTTATAAATGTAAAGACCATATTTTTATTGAAAAAGTTTAGATAAAAATATATGGGTCCGGCTCTGTTTCTTAAACTATCGTCTAAAAATTTGGAAACAAATTTTTGCAACAAAAGAAAAATTATCCACATAAAAACTTACATAGTGCTCATATTAATTTGTATAATTATAAATATTGTATATGTTGGTAATAATATATATATATATATACATATTGGAAAATAAAAATATATAAAGTATATACAAATTTTGATTTTACCGAATATATATTTAATTAAAAATATAATCCCGTGCTTTTAAAGCACGGATCAAAATCTAGTTATAATTTAAATTAGAAAGTTTTGTAGAAAACCATGGAATCAAGATAAATTTGCATGATTACAATTTTATCAAGGGTATTTCATGAACTATCCAGATTCGATCCACAAATGTGGATCTCTCTTTCCATAACTTTCAAAAATTTAGTAAGAGTTTATGTAACTGTAAAACTTGGTGTAAGTGTAGAACTTAGCAAAAGATTAAATAATTTAGATGGTATCTTTTACATTTACAACAATTTATTTGTTCTTTTATGGATATACATATTGTTATTAATATATTTATTAAAGTTAAAAATAAAAGAAAATTAGTTTATAGAGAAAATCTAGAGAAATTATATACTGTGAAATGTATTTTACAGAGATTTAATAAAATTATATAAAATCACATATCATAAAACACACAACTGATCTCTAATTAGTGAGTGACGAGCTGTCAAGTGAATTTAATTGCAGAATTTTTAAAGTGTACATTGCCAGAAACAATGATCGCTTTTTATTGTGCTCTTGATCCATCTATAAAGACTATAAACACTGGTTATATTATTCTGGAGCACTAGTAATCATATAACACGTTAGAATTTCTAATAAAATTCGGTTTATCCTAACTCCAACGACCTGAGAATGCCCAACTATTAATTATATGATATATTAACATATTTCACGAGTAAAATTAGGATAGTTATGAACTGGTCATTTATCATCAACGCTAAATACTAAACTTATCATACCATCTACATATTTGGTCAACAAACATTCTCTCTCACCGGCTAGATGAATGTTTGTCCTTCTTTCATCAAGTAAATGAAAGATGAAGTACTTATACATACTTCGTAAATAGATGGCCTGTAAATTACCCCAAAAAATTATTTAAACAAACATATTAACTCATTTTAAAATTCATTAACATAATAATTAACCAATACAGAATATGTATTACTCTGTTTCAACCTTAACTGATTAAAGATAAGACAAAAGTCAAGGCAAAACTGGTTAAGTCAACGTTATTCTTTTTTTTTTGTCAAGAAATTCATTCAATAAGCAAACCAAACGGCTTGTACTGGAACACATAGTTTCACAAAGGAAAATAAAGCAATGACTTCAGTAGATGCCTTGAACCAGAGTTCTAAATAAAATTAAAACACAAAGGCAAAAAAGCAGAACCAGTATTCATAGTAACTGGCAAAAACCTTTGCGGCATAGAATGCAGGATTACGCTTGGTCTCTGATAGCAGGAGCTAACCAAGATGGACCCCCTGTAGCCAAGTAGGATTGATACCTATGATCTCTGGTGGCACTGGACGCAATCTCCATTGCAATAGAGTTTGTACTTTCTGAGACCAGAGAAACTTGACAATGATCAAACTTATGCAGAGAGCGCAATGTCTTCGACAGTGGGAGAGCAATATTCGGAAAAGACTGAGGGTCATTGATGGCTCTCGACAGTAAGGGAGACTATTTCAAGAATCACCCTTTTGAAACGCAAGTCATGCATAGCCTCACTAGCCCACAACAAGGAGTTAAGCTCTGCTTCAAAGGAAGTAAAGGTTGGTGACGCAGCTTGCCTGCTATGGCTCAACGGTATACCGAAGTGATCTCTCACAATCCAGGCTGCACCACTGTTCTTATTAGGGTCCACCCACGAGGCAGCAACGTTACACTTGGTAACTCCACATGAAGGCTTCTGCCACATAGTACTTCTTGTAAGGCCTTCAGATAAGGATGATGGATCATTCGCATAAGGAATATGGAGACTGAGCCACTGATATCACTCAAAGCTAACAAGTGATCTTACTCTCTCAAATAAGAGGTTTGATTGTAGTACTTAGGGGTCGAATCCACAGAGACTCAAGGATTACACAATAGATTATATAGTCTTCGAAATAAAGCTAGAAAAATAGGTTTTAAACAGTAAATTAAATGATTAGCAAGGCAGTTGCTCGATTGATTTGATTTGAGGTTGTTAACAGGAAGAAAGGTAGCTAGATTCAGGTATTATCACAGGTTTGACAAGTTTGCAATTTATTTAGGGTTTTTAGTATTCATAGTTCTGAACTCAAACTGTTGGTTTAATCAAATGATTAACTTCGGTTGGATCTTGGGTCATCAACTCTCGTTCGATGATCATAAGAAAGTGTCAATCGATAATTCAATGAAACATCGATCAATGCACCTTTCACAATATCGACCGATATAACCCTAGTTGCGTCGATCGATATTGCTTCCAGCGAGCCTTAAGATCAGGTTTGAAGGGTTCTCTAATCTAACTAGGAACAACTCTCGTTTGTTCTCAGTCAGATTAGAACACACTAGTTTAGTTTTCAGGAAACTGTTAAGTTCTCACTTATCCAAATTAATCCTAAGATCTAGGTCAAGGATGACTAATCCCAAACAAAGTATTAAGAACAACTAGATGAAGAACTATATTTTAAACACCCTAACAATGGTTTATTTGCAATACATGAGTCAACCTTGTGAGAAACCTAAATTTAACAATGAGACTACTCAAACATATTCATAAGAAACATTATGATGGTATGAACAATACTGCACTAGAATAAATAAGAGAAGAACAAAGTAAAGAATACATGAGTCAAGATCTTCCCTTTCTCAAGGTGCTCAGATGTCTCTCTCCAATCCTAAGCTTTCTCTCTCTCTAGAATAGTATGAAGCATAGCAGCCAACAATGGCTTAGAAAACAGTAAAATAGGGTTTCTGGTCGACCAAGGGCATAAGGATAATTTGTAGTTACTTCTGGGCTTCAGTTGGTCATAAAATATACTCAGCCCACATTCTGATGTCCCTGTCGATCGACATGCAGTGTGCTGCATCGATCGACATACAGTCTTCTTCTCGACAGCTTCCTCTCGCGAGGCAGACTGACCACTCTTTAGTAAAATGGTCATAACTTCTGCTACAGAATGCCGATTGACCTCATATCGGTGGCATTGGAAAGCTAATTCAACTATCTATCTAGTGTCAAAATATGAGCTAAAACCAACGTTGGGAAGGTCTTCATCGAGAGCTAAACATCTGAAGCGTCTGTGCAGTTCTGCACTGCGAAAGACTCCAAAAGGCACCAAAATCACCATATATCTCCAAATCGTCTCTGAACCTGTAAATACTCTAAATAGACTCCAATACATAATAAATAGTATATAAAACACTTATATACCATGGGTAAAAATGAGTAAAATCCATGGTATATTAACTCCCCCAGACTTATCCTTTTGCTTGTCCTCAAGAAAAACCAACAGACAATCTCTTTGAAAGAGGTTTGAAAACAGCAGGGACTCAAAGGATTTTAAAAACTCAGTTCATCATCTATCTAGTAGTGCAAACTAAATCATTAAACATCCTAACCTTAGAAGCACATTATACAATATCCTAGTATAGCAACCAAATTCCACTAGTTCCACAACCTAACAGATCCTGTCTGACAATCCCCTCTACTAACCTCATTTCTTGCATAAAAATAAAAGTGTAGGCTTTACCTTGGGAGTATCGATCAAAGGATACATGGATTCAACTCAAACAAGTTTCTGAACACACATGCAGTCTTTCCTGATCCCTTTCTCCCCTCTTCTCTCTTCTCTGAATCTCTTATTAGTTTCAATTTCAACAGGTTTCGATGCCACAAAGGTCATCTAGTCTATCTCATTTGATATTTGCATTTGTAACTCATACATTTTGACAAAGTGTATCGAATACTGGGATCTCAGGTAATTTACCTATCCCTCGTTTCCACAATGTGTGATCATCCCTGAGAATTAGAATATTGGGGTCGCGGGAGACACTCCTACCCCTCTCCCTCTCAAGAAATCATTTCAATATTTTATAACATAAAACTTAGATCTTTGAGATGCCGAAGAGAGAGAAGGAAGGGAACCAGAAATACACCGACTTTTTACCTTCCAGACTTGTAAGAGGATTCCGATCCAGTGATTACCAAGCCCCAAGACAAGCAAATAAAGTCAGTATTAGTGTTGGAGGTCAGCTTTGGTTCCTTCAAACAATCTCAGCTAGTGTATATAGGTGACAGGTTTATCCACTTTAGCATCTTTAGTATTTCTGCAGTTAGTAAATCTAAGACTGATCTAAAGAGTGGTTAGAAGACAAGTAGTAAATCGATTAAGATTATATCCCTTTCTTGACTCAATAAAAACTTTTTGAAAACGTTTTAAATAAGACTCATAAAGTAGATAATCGTTAGTAATCCCCCCAGACTTAAATTACACTGTCCCCAGTGTAAAACAGTCAGTGGTAGGGTGAAAATCATAAAGCATAAGTACAAAATTTAACAAGTAAGAACGACATACCAGCTCGCTGATGTCTGTGTCGATCGACAAAATGAAGTGACAATCGATCATTGTACCTGAAGCGCTGTCGAACGATATCAACATGGTCTCATTGGTCGATGTGCTGAACAATCGGCTACTTGGATCTGTTTTCTTTTTTTTTTTTTTTTTTTTTAACAATAAGCAAAAATTAGTAATAATCTAAACTAAACTTTGAAGAAATTACCTAATAGTGGGTTGCCTCCCACTCAGCGCTTGTTTTACGTCATTGAAGCTCGACGGTCATGTCATATCAATTGGTAGGTGGCAGTCCAAGACTTGTAATTTGTCTGTCCGGTCTCTCTGCTTCCGCCCAATAGTGCTTTACTCTTTGTCCATTCACCTTGAACTCTTCTCCCTTAGATTTGATTAGCAATATGGCTCCAGAGGGGCTTACCTCTTTAACAGTGAAGGGACCACACCAGCGGGAACTTAATTTTCCAGGAAATAATGTCAAACGAGAATTATACAAAAAGCACCTGATCATTCGGTTCGAAATGTCTAGATATGATCTTCTTGTCGTGATAAGCTTTTGTCCTCTCTTTGTATAACTTTGAGTTTTCATAAGCGTGATATCTGATTTCATCTAACTCATTCGGCTGAATTAATCTCCTTTCCTTAGCAGGTTTGACGTCGAAGTTCATCATTTTTACAGCCCATGCCGCCTTGTATTCTAACTCTACCGGAAGGTGACATGATTTTCCATAAAGTAGGTGAAATGGTGTAGTTCCGAGTGGCGTCTTAAATGCAGTTCTATAAGCCCAAAGTGCATCATCCAGTTTTGTGGACCAATCTTTTCTTGTTTTCCCTACCGTCTTTTCCAGGATTTCCTTGATTTGACGGTTTGAAACTTCTACTTGTCCATTGGTCTGAGGATGATAAGGCGTAGCTACTCGATGGTGGACTCCATGCTTTGCAAGCAGCTTCTCAAACACTTTGTTAATGAAATGAGAGCCTCCATCGCTTATTACCACTCTAGGAACTCCGAATCTAGGGAAAATGATGCTTTTGAAAAGTTTTACGACTACAGCAGCATCGTTTGTCGGGGATGCTATTGCTTCTACCCACTTAGATACATAGTCGACAGCGACTAGAATATATTTGTTCCCGTATGAATAAGGAAAAGGGCCCATGAAGTCGATGCCCCAACAATCAAAGACTTCTACTTCTAATATGAAATTTTGTTTCATTTCATGTTTTTTGCTGTTTTTTCCTCTTCGTTGGTAGCGATCACATTTTTCTATATAAGATTGTGCATCACGAAACATGGTTGGCCACCAAAAACCAGATTGAAGAATTTTTGACACTGTCTTAAAACTCGCAAAATGTCCAGCATAATCAGATCCATGACAGTGGAAAAGTATATTCGGAACTTCAACTTCTGCAATGCAGCGTCTATATATTTTGTCAGCACAATACTTATAGAGATATGGTTCGTCCCAATGATATCGTCTGACTTCTCTTAGGAACTTTTTCCTTGAGTAACCTTGGAGGCCTTCTGGTTCCACGTCAGCAGCTAGATAATTTACTATATCAGCATACCAAGGTCGATTTTTAAAATTTCTGTCAATTGCGTGCACCCCCAGACTTAGACTTCTACCCCCAGGAGAATCAAATTCAGATTGCATAGAGTTATATGCAACATTGACATTTATATAACCTATCAATTTGTCATGTTTTGTGTGGGTTCGCTGGTTGTCTAAGGTGTCGATCGATACTTCATGCAGGGTACCGATCGATTTTCCCTCAAGAGTTGAACACATGTCGCCAATGAACGCAGAGTCCGTTTGATAGACGTTTTCTATAGGTAGTGAGTCATCAATTGGAACATCGTCTTCAACTCTAATTCGTGAAAGATGATCAGCAACTCCGTTTTCTACTCCTCTTTTGTCTTTTATTTCGATATCGAATTCTTGTAGGAGCAGGATCCATCTCACAAGTCTTGGTTTTGTGTCTTTCTTTTGCATTAAGTATTTTAAGGCAGCGTGGTCAGTGTGCACAACTACTTTTAAGCCAACTAAGTAGGGGCGAAATTTTTCGAAAGCAAAAACAACTGCTAGTAACTCCTTTTCGGTCGTCGCATAGTTTCTTTGCGCATCATCCAGAGTCCTACTAGCATAGCAGATAACATGTAACTTCTTTTCCTTTTTCTGCCCAAGTACTGCTCCTACAGCGAAGTCGCTTGCGTCGCACATTATTTCGAAAGGTAAATTCCAATCTGGAGCTTGCACAATGGGAGCAGTCACTAGAGCTGTCTTAATTTCTTTAAAAGCTCTTAGGCACTCAGGGGTAAAGTTGAATTTGACTTCTTTGCTCAGAAGAGATGTAAGGGGTATGGTTATTTTGCTAAAATCTTTTATGAATTTCCTGTAGAAACCAGCATTTTCCAGAAAACTTCTTACATCTTTTACATTGGTCGGTGTTGGCAAACCTGTCATCACTTCTATTTTAGCTTTATCCACCTTGATACCGGCTGCAGATACTTTATGGCCTAAAACAATCCTATCGTTAACCATAAAATGGCATTTCTCCCAACTTAGAACAAGATTTTTCTCCTCACATCTAGCTAATACCTTGCACAAGTTGTTGAGGCATGATGTAAAATCGGATCCATACACCGAGAAATCATCCATGAAAACTTCCATGAAATCCTCGATCATATCTGTAAAGATAGACATCATGCATCTCTGGAAGGTAGCATGAGCATTACAAAGCCCAAAGGGCATCCTTCGGTATGCGAATGTACCATATGGACAAGTAAATGTGGTATTTTCCTGATCCTCAGGATGAATAGGGATTTGGAAAAATCCAGAATAACCGTCGAGAAAACAGTAGTACTGATGATTCGCTAATCTTTCGAGCATTTGGTCGATGAAGGGCAGGGGAAAATGATCCTTCCTAGTGGCGGCATTTAATTTCCTATAATCAATACACATTCGATGTCCAGTGACGGTTCGGGTAGGAATGAGTTCGTCTTTATCGTTCTTCACCACTGTAATACCTCTCTTTTTCGGAACGACATGTACCGGGCTTACCCAATTACTATCTGAAATCGGGTAAATGATTCCGGCATCTAGTAGTTTAATGATTTCTTTCTTAACTACTTCTTTCAGGTTTGGGTTTAGCCTTCTTTGGTGTTCTATTGATGGTTTCGATTTATCTTCTAAATGAATGCGGTGCATGCATAGAGTTGGAGAGATACCAGGAATATCTTCGAGAGAATACCCTAGAGCTTTCCTATACTTGCGCAATTTGTTCAGTAGCAATGCAAGTTCTCCATCATTCAGGTTGGCATTAACGATTACATGATAAGAATTATCATAGAGAAAAGCGTATTTGAGTCCAGCTGGTAATTGTTTCAATTCGACCTTCGGTGCTTTTCCGGAGCTCAAATTGTCCATCGAAGATGGTTGTCGATCGATGGGACGTTGTGTATATCGATCGATGTTGATTTTTGACTCGTCGTTTTTCTCTTCATCAACATTTTTTATTTCCTCGCTTGCGTTCATCAGCCGCGTATATTCGTCAATCCTGTTATCTATGCTAAACATGTTTCTTTCAGTGGTTGAAATGTCATTTTCTAAGGGGTCATCTGAGCGTAGATCCGAGAAGTATTCTTCAGCTTGCTCATAGATTTCATCCACATAGAATGCTCGATTATCGATTAGGGGATGCTTGATTAATTTTTCCATGTCAAAAGTCATTGAAATGTCTCCAATGTTCAAACGTAATCGTCCTTCCTTTACGTCAATTATCGCTTCAGCTGTGGCTAGGAAAGGTCTTCCTAAAATAAGAGGATCATTTGGTTCATGCTTGTATTTTAACACAACGAAGTCCGTAGGTATATGACAATTGTTTATCTTTATAGGTACGTCCTCAAGTAGTCCTTCTGGTACTCGAATGGATCTATCAGCAAGAACCATGGTTATTTGGGTTGGTTTAAATTCGTCAAACCCGAGGGATATAGCAACAGAGTAAGGCTTAAGGTTGACGCTGGAGCCTAGATCGCAAAGTGATCTATCAAATCGTTTATCTTTTATGTTGCAATCTAGAACAAAACTTCCAGGGTCAGGTCTTTTGATCGGTGTTTCGCCTTGGATTATGGCACTTACATCTTCAGAAACCATCATGACACTGTTTTCCGATGATGGAAATTTTTTGGATACCATGTCTTTCACATATTTCTTAATGGGGGGTGAAACTTTCATGGCATCGCTTAGTAGCATTTCAACTGTGATGTTTTCGAGGGCTTTCTTGCAAATTGCTTTATCCAATTCTCGTTTTGTCTACGACGTGTTGGGAGGGAAGGGTGTTAAAGGTTTGTACACTCTTTCTATTACCGGTTCGACGGGTGTCGTTCTCGGTGTAGTAGGTGTAGGACGTCGATCGATGGTTGCATCACCACATCGATCGATGTTCTTACCCTTCTGTCGATCGATATCTTGTTTACTTCGTCGACCGATAGTTGCATCTTCCTTTTTATCATCGCTGAGGTTAATCGGTTCAGAATCATCAAGAATTATTGGTTTGGGTCCACATTTTTCAGTTCTCTCTCCTTCAGCGAGTTTGCCATTGGAAACGCTTTCTCTTGTAGTTGGAACAAGGCGTTTCCCGCTCCTTAGAAGTACAGAGCAGACTTGACGTTTTGGGTTTGTGTCGATCCTTCTAGGGAGACATTCTTTTTCTCTTCGGACAAACCCATCGTCGTGGGAAACTCGGCTATCCAAAACTTTTACATGATCGCTCAAAGCCTCTAATTTCTTATTGAAATTAGAGCACATGGAATCTAATCTTACATCAACATCCATGACCGTCTTCTGCTGGTCTTTCAAAATTTCTTCCAATTTAGATTCCACAATGCTCTCATGAGCCTGTTCTTCCTCATGGCTTCTTGTAGACCTCATGTTTATCTGCGGGTTAACAAGTTTTTGTTCGCAGAAGACAATCTGATCGATGAGGTTTACATGTTCTTCTTCATCTCCTTCATGTGAAGAGGTTTTGGATATCCGATCTCCATTGGAAATCTCCATCTTTCTCCTCTCGAGATCAACCTTCGCGGTACTAGTGCTGGTTGCTACATTTTCAATTAGCCTCGTGGTTTCTTTGGGGCTCCTAGTTTTGAAGTTCCCTTGACTTGAAGCGTCCAAAGTCGATTGGTATATCAAATCGAGACCTCTGAAGAAAATATTAAGTAGTTGAATCTCGGAGAATACATGGTGGGGGCAGTCTTGCTGGTAGCCTTTGAATCTCACCCAAGAGGCTTTAAAAGCTTCAGCAGTGCCTTGAGAAAAATTATAGATATTATTCCTTAATTCTTCGGTCCGTGGGTCATCGAAGAAATTTTTGAGAAATGCACTTTTGATATCGCTCCAGAAAGTCAGAGATCCTGGGCGCAGCTGTTTCAGCCAGCAGGTCGCGTCTCCATCAAGAGAATGCGGGAAGTGTTTGCAGAATAGGTAGTCTTCGGAAACTCCCTGCATCTTTATGTTAGACACAAAGTCCTCAAGTGCTTCGATATGGTCTATGTGATTTTCATGAGGGAGACCATGAAAGGGGTTTTTACCTACTAGAGATAAATATTTTGGTTTCAATTCAAAGTCTTTCCTCTGAATTGCTGGTGGGCGGATCGCAGACCTGTTGGTGTATAACCGATCAGGTCTGTTGTAATCTCCAATCGTTTGGTAACGCTCCAGTCCAGCATTCAAAACAACAACTATTCCAACAGGGATTGCAGTCCTATGTCTAAAATTAATTTGGTTCGCTGCATTGCATACTTGATCTCTTTTAT
The DNA here is from genome assembly GCF_000801105.2 of Raphanus sativus. Classification (NCBI taxonomy): domain Eukaryota; kingdom Viridiplantae; phylum Streptophyta; class Magnoliopsida; order Brassicales; family Brassicaceae; genus Raphanus; species Raphanus sativus. The sequence goes on from NC_079511.1 coordinate 19,282,860, forward strand.
TTCCTAGAACTACTTTTCCATTATTGAAATTCGTAAACACAGACTTACCTGCTTCTGGCTGGTGGGCGTCGATCGATGTGTGTAAATCAGGGTCAATCGATTTAGGTTGACCGGTATCGATCGATTCCAGCAGTGAAGTGTCGATCGTCTAGTTCGTCGATACGTCGCTCGATATGCTCATATTTGCGCCGATCGACTGTCTGGCCGAGACTTGTGTTCTTCTCCTAAGTACCTTTGTCAGCAGGAAAGTGAAAAACTTTTAAGCAACAGAATCCTAAATCTAGACTATATTATAAATTTAATCTACTGGTAATAAGAATGAGTCCCCGGCAACGGCGCCAAATTTGATATCACTCAAATTACCCTAACAAGCGATCTTACTCTCTCAAATAAGAGGTTCGATTGTAGTACTTAGGGGTCGAATCCACAGAGACTCAAGGATTACACAATAGATTACATAGTCTTCGAAATAAAGCTAGAAAAATAGGTTTTAAACAGTAAATTAAATGATTAGCAAGGCAGTTGCTTGATTGATTTGATTTGAGGTTGTTAACAGGAAGAAAGGTAGCTAGATTCAGGTATTATCACAGGTTTGACAAGTTTGCAATTTATTTAGAGTTTTTAGTATTCATAATTCTGAACTCAAACTGTTGGTTTAATCAAATGATTAACTTCGGTTGGATCTTGGGTCATCAACTCTCGTTCGATGATCATAAGAAAGTGTCGATCAATAATTCAATGGAACATCGATCGATGCACCTTTCACAATATCGACCGATACAACCCTAGTTGCGTCGATCGATATTGCTTCCAGCGAGCCTTAAGATCAGGTTTGAAGGGTTCTCTAATCTAACTAGGAACAACTCTCGTTTGTTCTCAGTCAGATTAGAACACACTAGTTTAGTTTTCAGGAAACTGTTAAGTTCTCACTTATCCAAATTAATCCTAAGATCTAGGTCAAGGATGACTAATCCCAAACAAAGTATTAAGAACAACTAGATGAAGAACTATATTTTAAACACCCTAACAATGGTTTATTTGCAATACATGAGTCAACCTTGTGAGAAACCTAAATCTAACAATGAGACTACTCAAACATATTCATAAGAAACATTATGATGGTCTGAATAATACTGCAATAGAATAAATAAGAGAAGAACAAAGTAAAGAAACAAAGAGAGTTCAAGATCTTCCCTCTCTCAAGGTGCTCAGATCTCTCTCTCTCCAATCCTAAGCTTTCTCTCTCTCTAGAATAGTATGAAGCATAGCAGCCAACAATGGCTTAGAAAACAGTAAAATAGGGTTTCTGGTCGACCAAGGGCATAAGGGTAATTTCTAGTTACTTCTGGGCTTCAGTTGGTCATAAAATATACTCAGCCCACATTCTGATGTCCCTGTCGATCGACATGCAGTGTGCTGCATCGATCGACATACAGTCCTCTTCTCGACGGCTTCCTCTCGCGAGGCAGACTGACCACTCTTTAGTAAAATGGTCATAACGTCTGCTACAGGATGCTGATTGACCTCATATCGGTGGCATTGGAAAGCTAACTCAACGCTCTATCTAGGGGCAAAATATGAGCTAAATCCAACGGTGGAAGGTCTTCATCGAGAGCTAAAAATCTGAAGCGTCTGTGCAGTTCTGCACTGCGAAAGACTTCAAAAGGCACAAAATCACCATATATCTCCAAATCGTCCCTGAACCTGTAAATACTCTAAATAGACTCCAATACATAATAAATAGTATATAAAACACTTATATACCATGGGTAAAAATGGGTAAAATCCATGGTATATCAGCCACGTCGCTGCTTCCTCTAATGCTTTGGAAAAGATTTCCATGTCTTCCATCCTTCTATGTTCGAAACAGAGGGATTTGCGGGCTTTCCACAGCTGCCAGAGGATCCAAGGGAAGGAAAGACGAACCTCATTCTCCTGTGGTAATTTCTTACTTGCAGAGATCAAGGGATAGAAATTAAGCCACACTGAATTAGTTGAGAAGCCACCAGCAGGAAGTGGAAATCGTGATCTAGCCCACACTTTCCTTGCAACTTCACAATGAAAGAGACATGGCAAAATGGTCTCAGCCGCTGAACCACATCTCAGGCACGTTGCATCTATCATGATACCTCTAGTCTGCAATCGGTCTTTCACAGCCAAGGCTCCAGATAGTGCTCTCCACATGAAGTGCTTGATTTTAGGAGACGTTTTAGTCTTCCATAGATCCTTTCACAGTCTTCTTTCAATAGGTGGAAGGCCTGCAGAGGGAGGTTGATGCATAGCTTGTAAAGTTTCTGCTAACTTATAACCGCTCTTAGCGTTGTAACAACCATTCTTCGTGAAGCCCCACACCTTGATGTCTTGGGAAGATAGGTCAAATCTAGTCTTCTCAATGATAGCAATGTCCTCATCACAGAACAATTCTTGAAGCAGATGTGTATTCCAATCTCTCGAGACAGGATCAATTAAGTCATTAACCGTTAACGTGAAGTCAACAACAGCATCTTGTCTGTACATAGGAGCACGGGCACTTCCATCCACAATCCAATTATCATTCCACACTCTGGTATCTTCCCCTGACCCAATCCGTTGCAGTAAGACTTTTGAAAGTAGTTCCCTTCCATGTAGAATGCTACGCCAGGCGAAGGAAGGTCTAGATCCCACACTGCAGTCAAGAAAATCTGAACGTGCAAAGTACCTCTGTTTCAACACACGAGCCACTAGGGAGTTCGGGTTAGACCAAATCCTCCAAGCCTGTTTGGCTAGAAGAGCTTGGTTGAACTTTTCAATATCTTTAAAACCAAGACCACCAAGCTCTTTATCTTTGCACAGCTTCTCCCAAGCAACCCATGAAATATTTTTCCTGTTGTTACCCGAGCTCCACCAAAACTCCACCATGGCACTTGTTAGCTTGGCACAAACATCTTTAGGTAATTTGAAACAAGACATAGCATAAATAGGTAAAGCTAGAGCAACAGACTTCAGAAGAATCTCTTTTCCTCCTTGCGATAGTGACTTTGCAAACCATCCCCTCAACCTTCCTTGCAACTTTTCCTTGAGAAAGTTCAACATCTTAACTTTCGATCCACTGAAGCATTCAGGTAAGCCGAGATAAGATCCTTCACCACCTTCTTTCTCAATACCCAGGATGCGTTTAATCTCCTGTTTAGAGGTTTCAGGAACCTTAGCACCAAAGATAATCGATGATTTCTGGTAGTTGATAGCTTGTCCTGAGGCATCACCATACGCTTTTAAACAAGATGAAATCTCTGTTGCTTCCACTGTATCAGCTCTACACAGCAGTAGGCTATCATCTGCAAACAATAAATGATGCACAGATGGGCAAGACGGAGAGAGCTTGATCCCATGGAGCCTTCCTGCTTCTTCTGACGTATTGAGACAGGAGACAAGTGCTTCAGCACACAATATAAACAAGAAGGGGGAGACTGGATCGCCTTGACGTAATCCCCGCTCCGGTTTAATGAAACCATGAGATTGTCCATTCAGCAAAACAGAGAAGGAAACCGAAGTAACACAAGCCATGATCCATCTGATCCAAATTCTATCAAAACCCAACTTTTCAAGTAGAATCTCCAAGAAATTCCACTCCACTCTGTCATAAGCTTTTGACATATCCGTTTTAATAGCCATGCATTCTTCAGATACCTTAGGATTAGTCCTTAACCCATGCACCATCTCATGCGCTATAATGATGTTATCTGATATGAGCCTCCCAGATACAAACGCTCCCTGTGTATCAGAAATAAGGCTAGGCAGGAAGGATTTTAACCGGTTACTTAAGATCTTTGAAATGATCTTATACTGCACAGAGCAGAGACTGATCGGTCTTAAGTCTTGCATCTTTGTTGGCTTGGTTATCTTGGGTAATAAGCATAGTTGGGTATGATTCCATCCTTCAGGCATTACAGCAGTCTTGAAGAAATCGCCAATCTCTTCAGTAAGCTTTGGACCCACTATGTGCCAGAACTTTTGATAAAATATTCCAGTCAGTCCATCCTCTCCTGGTGCACTGCTACCTTTAACCCCAAATTCTGCTTTCTTTATTTCTTCTGCTGAAACGGGAGCAACCAGTACATTGTTCATCTCAGTAGAAACTCGGCCTCTGAATCCCAAGAACAGAGATTCCAAGTCAAAAGGATCAGAGCTCCTAAACAAGTCTCGATAATACTCCACCGCAATGTTACCTTTGGAACCTTCTGAGAAATGTTCATGTCCCCATTCATCTAGCAGCATGAGAATGCGGTTCTGTAGTCTTGTACCTTTCACTCAATTGTGGAAAAATTTTGTAACCAGACCTTAACCATTCCTCTCTACACCTCTGTCTCCAATAGGTCTCTTCCTCTTTTAACGCTTCCGCTAAGTCAAGTTTCAGCTTCTTCATTCTGTTATAAGAGGGGTAGACTTTAGCCACTTCTTTCTCTAGATCATCTTTCAGTCGAGAGTATCTTTTCCACTTCATGATTTTCTTCCTACAACGTCCAATACGTTCCATAGTATTACTCTGATCAAACTCTTCTGTGCCCCAACTCTCTTTAATAAGCTCCTCGATCCCATTTTTGTTGAGATAGCGCTTATCAAAGAAGAACCGATTCCTCTTAGGATCATCTCTCTCCATAGCAAAACATATTCGAATAGGGAGTTGATCTGAAGCCCACAACTCCAAGTATTCCATATTTGATCTTCGAAATAAGGAGAACCATTCGTTGTTGCCAAAACTGCGGTCCAATCTACACTGTACCCACACACGTTCTCTCCAGGCACCCCATGATAAGCAGTTCCCAGTGTATCGCAGCTCTTTAAGTTTGCAATTCTCTGCCATATTACGGAAGTCCCAGAATGTGGACTCATGGCGAATCGCACCACCAACCTTCTCCTCATTGGACATTAACTCATTAAAATCCCCCGCAAGCAACCAAGCTTCATCTCTACTCAAACCAATATTTGTCAATCGTTCCCAAACCTCCTGTCTCTTTGCTACGACAGGATCACCATACGTGCAGGTAAGAAAAAATTTAATGGAGCCAAACTTCACCTCCATGTAAATGATCCTCTTATCTGCAGACAGAACCGAAACAGAGTAACTATCTTTCCACATCACAGCAAGCCCTCCACTTAATCCAACAGGCTCCACCGTAACCATCTGACTGTAACCCAAACGTTGCCTTAACCCTTCCATGTGACTATACTTTTGCTTAGTTTCCATAAGAAATAAAAAATCCGGGAATAACTTTTGTCTGAATACCCGGAGTTGTTGTTCTGTCTCAGAGCTTCCTGCTCCTTGAAAGTTCCAGCAAAATATACTCATGATGACTGCAGCGGCTTCAATATAGAAGCCACCGAATTTCTTGAAACATTTGGGGTTTTGTTGTCTGAAGCAGAGGCTGAGCCAACCTGCTTCCTCTTTGCACCATTTGCAGCATTCATCTCCTCTTTTTCTTCTTCTGGTCTTGCTGCAGAGGCCACTCACTTGGGGTTTAGTTTCCTCTTCCAAGACTGAGGTCGTTTCCTCTGGCTCTTTCCAACGCTTAAGTTTCCGGAAGCACGCCCCTCCGAAGAGGGGCCAAGCTGAAAACCCGTCGAAACAGCAGCTGGAGCAGAAAGAGTATCACAGAAACTTGCAGAAGACTCCGCTTCCTCTTCTACATCTTTCAAACGGAAGACGTGTTCCGCACGTGATCGCTTCCCATTTCCTTCGAGTGCAGGAGGACTCTCAGGGTATTGAAATACATGACCTTTCCCCTTGTCAATCTCATTAGTGATTCTCGTTAAGCGGATGGAGGATTCTCTTGCATTTTTTTCAATGCCCTGTTTCACTCTGACAATTCTCGCATTGCGTTCAGTCTCATCAGAGTGAGAGATATAGAGCATAGCCATCTGTTGATCTGCTTTTGAAAGTTCAGGAAACATCGGTGGAAAACCAGGAGGAGCCTCCAGCGCTTCCACTCTATTCTTCAGCAGCGGAGTTGGACTTGTTGGTTGTGCAGGGGGCGTCACTGAACTGCTAGCTGTTCCCCGATTCAATTGGTAACCTTTCCTTAACAGAGGGCACCGAATTTTTTCATGCGTGATACGCAAGCAATGGAAGCAACGCTTGTGGATTCTCTCGTATTCAAACTCAATGAGAGCCTCACCACCAGATTTCAGAGACAACTTCCTGGAAGCCTTAGCAGGGTTATCCACATGAAATGTGATCTTTGCTCTTACATACTCCTTAGTGTGAGAGATTTTAGGATCATACGCAATCATCTCCACTTTACCGATCTCAGAAGCAAACTTGTACATCGTTCCAGTGGTAAAGTGGATCAATGGGATGTTCTTGATATGGATCCAGACCCCCATCGTGCTCAAAAAGTCTTCAGGAGGAGACGCATTCCATCTCTCTAGAGCCAGAGCCCAATGGTTATAGGACCAAGGACGATCATTAAGTACTGTCACCAGATCTTCCTCCCTCTGAAAGATAAACTGAAAACGGTCTCGAGACAGAGCGATCCCTCTAACTCTTCCATAGACTCTCCAAGTTGTGGGCATGAGACCGATCATACCAGCCATGGATTGACAGTCAGGGTTAAACAGACATCCAAGTAGACTCGTTTCATTGACATCAACAACAGTGAACTCGGGTTCGTCAGGGACACTACAAGAAATATCAACATTAGTAGCGCCGTAGAAACGCTATTGTATCGTTTTAGTAGCGAAAACACTTACGCTATGACAGCCGCAGCTATAGTAGACCCCCTCTCTATCGTAGCGTTTTTCGTGTGCTACGCTAGATAGACATATTATAGCGTTAATTATCTACTATTGATTATTCTTTTTATAGCATTCGTTTAGTGCCATAATATATTTTTTCATGACGTTTTTATAGTGCTGTAAATTATATTATAATGACATAGATATAATGTTATATTATTCATTATCATTTATATATTTAAATTATTAATTATTAATTAAAATTATAAATTAATATTAATCCAAATTTAAAATTAAAATTAAATTCTAATAAATTTGGTTGAGAATAAAATTATTTATTATTGAAATTTTGGTTTACAAAATGATATCGGTTTATTACAAAAACCGGTTTACATAGAAACCCGGTTTATTAACCAACCCTAACTAAACCTAACTAGCCCTAACTAAACCACGTTCTTCTTCATCTCCGCCGCACTCCTTGTTGACGCCCATACCACCAGCCACGACCACCACAGAAAGCTTCTTCAATCTCCTCCACCGCACTCAGCCACCATTGTCGACGCCGAGACTACCACTGTTGATGCCGAGACCACCACCTTCAAGCTTCTTCAGCCTCCTCCACCTTCATTAACTAAGAGCAGATAAACAAAATCAGAATCAGAGTAGAGAGAGAGAGAGAGAGAACGAGAGTGCAAGAGAGAAAGAGAGATGCTGGAGAGGATAACTAGCCTTTGCTTTCTGAATCATCATTCCTTTGATCTCGTGTTTCATTTTCACCGTCTGAACAAAATGATAACAGTATCTTAAATCAGATGAAATATTTTTTTATAATTAAAAAGGGGGAGACTTTTTACTTACTCTTCTCTGTAGCCAATCCATCGTTCTTCAATACAAACTAAACAGAGAGATACGCAAAAAGGAAACAGCTCGGAAACAAGATCTGGCAAGCAAACTCATCATTCCAGATTCATCGAGATGGTGGTTTAGACAGATTTTGTTTAAGGCGTAGAGAGAAGAGACAAAGAGACATAGCAGAGAAAATGTGAAAGAGAAGAATGACGGGGCAAGAGGAGAGAGAAACAAACACATATTTACACCTTATGAATTCTTGTCCGTTAGATTTAGAATAATCAACGGTTGTGGTTAGAAGAGAGGCTGATCTCCGTGCTTGTATACTATTGGTCGATCTGTAGTTAAAATAATAAAAAAACTCTATTAGTTATATCTGTTAGATTGAGATCAATCAACGGTGAGATTGATCTATTAGTTATCCTTATCATTCTCCCTCTTGGTCAATGCTTTTTTCTTTTTTTATGTTTTTTTCTTCTTTGTTATACTGTTTTTAAAATTAAATTAAGTTTACAATTTTCAATTAAAGTATAATTAAAAAAGTTATAATAGAATTAGGATCTTGAAAATTTAAGAACTGATGTTAAAAATACTAAATTAGATTAATGACTTTGTGTGTATGGCTTGAGTTTGGGGTTTGGGGTTTCAATATAGGGTTTAAAATTTATTTCAGATTTAAGGTCTATAAATGATAGGGTTATGTTTTTCTCTTTTAAAATTTAAAAAATACAAATAAACAATTTGTATTTTAAAATATAGGTTAATATGATACAAATAAATACTTAATTAAAAACTAAGAGTGAATGTTTTATGATATAAGTTAACATGAGGTATGTGGCTAGGGTTAGGATTTATAGTTAAGTATATGTTTGAGTTTTAGAATATATTTGGAGTTTAAGTTTAAAATTTATATTATAAGTTTGAAAAAATTAGATTTATGACTTGTATGCTTGGTTTAAGTTTGGGGTTCATGGTGTAAATTTAAGATTTAGTGTTTGAGGTTTAGAGTTTAAATTTGAGATTATATTTTTAAGTGATTAAATTTTGAATTTAAATTTAAGATTAAAGTTATATAATGAAAATATTGAATTGGAAAGTTTATGTTTAGGGTATATTTAGGGTTTAGGGTTATGATTTTTTTTTTTAAATTACACAGTACAGAAGAACAATTTTTATATATATATTTTTTTTTTACAAAATGGTAGCCGATTTTAACATTATAACATTTTTAACGTTTCTTTTATTTATTCATTTTACATTTGCTTGAAACAAAAGTATCATAATTTTTAACATTGGTTTGTTCCAAGTCCATGAACTGACCTCAAATATAATCGATTACAGTTAATCATATAATCAATCACATTTCACTTTCTACAAAGACCATACTAATATAACAAAAAATCTTAAACTCACAATTCTATTCATTAATTTTATAAAACACACATCAAGTCTTTCCACCTCTCTCGCATGTCTTCACGAACTCTGCATCATGTATCTCTAATTATAAGTTTTAACTTCATTGATCTTAGTTGTTTTAAAATTGCTAAGGATATAGGAACCTCATTACAGAAACCACCAGCAATCTCTCCGGATATCTTCTCAATTTGTGATTGCACATTAGAGAACTCTCTTACTCTCTCTTTTTTTGTTGCCACAGTTGTTCAAGAAGACTGCTCATTCGGCTGCAACAACAGAATAAACAAACACACATAAATCACCCACAATAGATACATATCAATTAGAAAAACAAAACTTACAATACTCATGCCACACAAGAATGAGTAAAAGCCCTGCAATCCTCTGTAGAAAAAGGAGATGGCTGAGAGATTTACCTACAACTTTGCAGTAAAGTTCCACAATTAATCTCCCCAAGAGATGACCTTCAGCATCTGTTACCACCATTGTCCTGAACTCACAAGGTTTCCTGCAGAAAATGTCAAAAAAAAAGACTATAATTAAACTTCAGTCTCTACTCCTTCGGCTTCACCGCCTCAGCCGTAGCTTCCCCACACGTGTTAAGAAAAAATCAGAGTTTGTCCCATGTCTATTCAACATCCATGTCTATTCAACATATTCTTCGACGTTAAATATGTAGAAGGAACCATAGTTGAAAACTCACGAAGAACAGAGAGATTAAGCAAGCAACAGAGAGATTTCACTCTTGAAAGATTTCATTCAGTTTCTCTGTGGCTATATAAAATTCATGAAGAACAGAGAGATTAAGCAAGCAAACCAGAAAAAAAAAAGAAAAGCAAAAGCGGCCATTTCTTCTGCAATTTCCCGGAGACCACTAACCAAACTAGTGTCGAGTTATAAAGAAAGAGACAAACAAACACGCATAAATCACAATATTTGCACATAGTCCAAAGAAATCAAATCGACTTCTTTAGATTCGTTTCTACCTTTCACTGGCACATGGTAAAGGCTTGGGGCAAAAACAAAACTCTACAAAGATGAAGGACCATATTTGCAAATAGTTTAAAGATCACCATTGTTGCTTTCTGCACTTCTATCCCGACAGTGTGGCATGATTCCGGTGACGACAAAGAAACAAGACGGACCAGAGAAGCTTGATTTGGAGCAGCTGATATCGTGTTGTGGTTTGGTCACGGACTCAGAGATGGACGATGGATGAGAGCTCCGACGTGACGAAGACGGCGAGACTGTTGCGGTGTGAAGCAGAGCACGGCGGATTGATGAGCAGAGACACGGCGGAGAGAGTGGACAAGAGGCGCCACCGTGTTCGATTGCGGGCGGGTGGGGACCACAGAGTGGTGGTCGGAGCTCGAGATCGAACAAAGGGGAAACGCAGGGATGAGACTCGAGGAGGTGACAGAGACGAATGATAAGAACCCTAATGAAAAGGGAATTGTTGTTTTTTTGGTGGGAAATAAAAGAAAACCAAAAAATTGGCTAAGTGTCGGCTCCAAAATAGTTTTTTTTCAGCGTTGATAGTGATTTCTGCCTTTTGGATTAATGAAATTCTATCTTAGCGTAAATTTAATGCTACAATAGAATTCTGATCCGATTTTGTTATTATTGGTAGCAGTTAGTGAATTTGTGCTACCGTGAACTGCTACCAATACTCATATTTCTTGTAGTGGGAGTACCAATGGCTCTTCATCTTGGATTGACATAGCAGCAATCGCTTTGTGTAACAAATCAGCAATTGAAGCAGCGGAGCAGGAAGAGACGGCGGCGGAGGTAGGGAGCAGAGTTAGAACTTTGGGTAAAAGGTCTAGCGTAATGGACGTGAAAGTTCTAATCATAGGGCTAAATTCAGACACAATTTTTTTTGCGAAATCATGTTGAAAAGGAAAGAAATAAATCATTAATACTCAGAAGGGAAATATTTGAATAGGAAAAGGAAAGACTGAGGAGGGAAAGATGCGGGTTTGAAACAGAAAAGGGAAGAAGCAATAAAAGCTGAAGGAAAAGGACCGTAGCACAAGGGCCGATAATTGAAGTCCACTCACACACGAGGGAAAGAGAATCAGCTGAATAGGAAAGTTCAGACCGATTAATATTTTGCCGGAAATCGCCAACTAGAGAGCGATAAAAGCTGAATACCAAAGAAAATATCTGTTAACATGCTCAACTAGAGAGCGATAAATTTTCCTTTTCTAGAACAGAAAACTTGTTTCTCCTGTCAACGTTATTCTATCTAGACTATTAAGTCAACGCTATTTTACTGTGTATATTGATAATCTAATCTACTAAAACTGAAGTACAAAATTAGATTAACCATTAGTTTTCTGCTATATTTACATTGCCATGCCACTAAGGTATTAAATGAAAGATATATTTAAATATAGTTGTATTTCCTAATTTAAAAAATATATTTAAGTATTTAATGTATTTTCCTAATTTAAACAATAAATTTCCTAAATAAAATCTTAACCAAAATATATTTTCTAATATATTTCGTATTAACATATCATATTCATAATATTTATTAGAAATAAATTATAAAATAAAAAAGCACAAATCATAATCAATTTATATAACATATAAATAAAATATAAAATAATTTATTCATATATTATTATATTTATTAATATAATATTTTTATATATTATTAAAATATTATATTAACAATTATGTAATACATTTTAATTTAGAAATATATATATATATATATATATATATAGTATACCATTAGTACAAAGAAAAATTTAAAATGAAAGAAATATTTATACGGTCACGGGTCAAGCTTTAGAAATAAACAAAAACAGCGCAAGATTCTTTTTTTTTTTTAACAAATTTATTTCATAGAAATAAATATTTTTATATATTTTATGTATTTATAAAAAAAATTCTTTATTTTTGAGAGATGCTAAGATTTTTGAATTGGAAAAATTATGATCCACCTCTATATTATTTTAATTATGAAATTTAAAATTTATATCAGAATATTTTATTAAAATTTTAATTTTAATTTTTATTATAACTGTAAATATTATTTTTAATATAAATTTATATTTAAATATTAGAAATACGTTTAATATTTAAAAAACTAAAAACATAAAATAAATATTCGCCCGGTCGGGCGGGTCAAGATCTAGTCTAATATATTAAAACTGAAGTACAAATAGTACTTAACCCTTAGAGTTACACAAAAATACAATAGCATACCACTCCTTTTAATTAAATATTATCTAATTAAATATAACACATACCCAAATAATATTTATTATCTTTCCATACAAATCCAAAACGTAATTCTCTAACATATATTTCGCTTTAATTAACTACATTGACATATAAATCAAAAACATATTTATTAACTTGCCATATATTTCGCTATTATTAAAACTATATTGTCATGTTAATCTAAAACATGACTAATAATTTATTCTCATCAAAATAAACTACTTTGCCATTATTATTATCCAAATATATAGATCACGTAGATCATATGTGTGATTACTCACAATAACTAATTAAATTGAAAAAATATTATAATTTTGTATATGAGTAACATAAATTTGACATAAACGAAAAGTTTCGAATAAAATTTTGTATTACTAGCTGTTTTATACGAAATAAAAAATATTTCATACACATATTAATATATAAAATCAATATGACTCCTTTTAATATTTAATAAATGTTGAACATAAACTTTTGTCAAAAAATAAGTTGTACATTTATAGTATAGATATAATAACTAATTTTAACATTTAAAATAGAGAAATTTTCTATATTAATTTAGATTTATATATTAAAAACCACTGGATAGAAGAGTTTTTTTTTACCTCCTTTATTCTCTTAAACGTCTTTTAATCATTTTTTTTTTCTTTGAAGACATTTTGGTGATAAAAACTTAAAAATGATATTGAGAGAATTACCCTTTTAAATATTAGGGTTTAAAAACAATATAAACTGGTAGAAACAAAAACAATAATAAATATTTGAATGTATTAGTAATCATTTGTTTGTGATATAAATACATTCAATACGATAAAATCAAACAATAATCTAATATTGTTTGATCACAGTTAATAAAATCCAGTAATTACCAATGGTTTATAAGATAATAATGATTTTTATAAATTAAAATAAATAGCTCTGTCGGTGTGTATGTCCAACTTTAGACATGTATTTATTAAAAAAGTTAAAAAATCAGATATGAACTTTATATATATATATATATATATATATATATATATTTAAATCAAAATCTTTGGAATGTAATTTAATAAAACTTAAAAGTATATCTAAATCTTTAATGTTTACATTTTTGCTGTTTAATATATCAAAATAATTGAATTAATGTCTCTGAAACGTGAAAACAAAATTTCTAATAATTTGGAAGCTAAGCGCATTGCACATGATACAAATATAAAAAGAAAATAACATATTAATCTACAACATGAACACAAGAATCAAGTTGACAACATTATCAAAATTAGAATATATAAGAACGAAAAATAAATACCCGTGCGGGTACACGGGTCAAACTCTCGTTATTCCTTAAAAATTAAAGCTATAGCTTCACATCATAAATTTAAGATCTACAATTTAAATTTTTACACATAAAATAAAATTGGAGTGAAACTTCTAATAAATAATTGTCTTCTAATTTATAAATATGTAAATTAAAAATCAGTGTAAAAAATGATTAGAATTATTTTTGAAATCTAAAATTATAGAGATAAGAAAAAATAAAATAAATCATGTACACACATTTTATTCTAATTTAAATATTTATATTAAATGTTTATATGAATGGTGTAATGCTATCATATTCTATCAATACTATATTACACAAAATGGCTATGGCTCAAATGTATAGTTAGGGAACATCACAAATTCAATAGCTAAAAAAATCATAAATTCAATATAATTAGCAAAAAAAAAAAGGTTTTGGAGTTAACCATAAATAATTTTAAAATGGGTAGCACCGATTATGGCATCTGCATAGTTGTAGATCATGTTACATGTACAAGATAGTGGTTTAACGATGCAAGTCGAGAATTTCATTTCGAGAAGCAATAACCAGAATACAGGGAAGAAGTGAGGGAGAGAAGGACGGGAACAAGGGGAATGGTTAAGTTTGTCTTGTTGGATTCATCGAGTCTTTTTTTTTTTTGAGATAGAACAAGGGGAACGGTTAAGTTTGTCTTCTATGCAGTTTTCACTCTTGTTCTGATGTCTGATATTCAATGACTCAATACTAAATCAACTGTACACAGGAAAAATGGATAACAATTTACGACTTAGGTGAACCAAAAATATATATCCTTTTTGATTTACAATGGATATTTGTTATGGTTTCATTGTCTCCACCAGACTCCATCATCGTTTATTCAGCCAAGCTTTTCTGCAGCGAGAACGAACCCAACACTTTCTTGTAAAGTCGCTGGTGAATAAAACTTTCCATCCACGTCACTCGAGCATTAGATTTCTTCAACAAGAGTTAGCCTGAGAAAGGTAATTTATCATCACCACGATCTACAGCGTTCCTCCAGAGTCTATACCGAACTCCAAGCTTGTCATAAGCAACAGGTAAGTTCCATATATTTGCACCATTCAACATCCTTTCTTGCTGTCCCAAAACCAACCGTAGATCTTCATTTAAGACCTGCAAGAAAAAAAACAGATAAAACATCAGATATCATACCATCAAGCTGATCGATATTCAATTCATTTATTTCTTTACTTTTACCTGTTCAGCGAAATGTCTCCAGAGATGTTCCATGAATGGAAGATTCTTCAATATTGGTGCAAAGTCCAGTGACATTCGGTATAGAAGTCTTGTCTTGTTTCTTGAAGAAGGTAAACAAACATGGAGTTGATGAAGATGTGTTGCACACTGCTCAGTGCTCTTTCCTTCTAGCTTCCCTGGTTTTGAGATCCCGATTGTCGATAACACGATACAAGGCGGTTTAAACTCCATATCGATTGGATACGGATCCCAGTATCCTTGAAGACCTGAAGATGGTGTTAAGAACTTTACCAAGCTACAAGAAACAGAGAAAAGGCTTAAAAAAAAAACAGAGAGAGAGTCATGTCAATACTGAAACAGTGTAATGAGATTTAGAAGCAAACCTTGGGACACTCCAGCCTTTTGCAAAAGTAGAAGTGTGAGTGAATGGAGCATGCGCAAGATCCAAGAGATTATCTAATAGCAATCCGTGTTCCACTGGGAGGTCCATTACAAGCTGATAGTTATTCAGAGAAGAAATGAGATAATGATGTATGAAATGATTGGAGCTACTTCTTGGAAAGGTAAAGACTTATTACCTCTGCATGAATTACAAACCCTGATGGAGGTTGTAAAGATGGAAGTGTAGGTGAAGGTGGCTCATCACCGGGCCAAACCCAGACCATACCGTCTTGTTCAAGGCAGGGTATCGATTTTATCTTCACATTCAAGAGCTTTGTAGATGGCATCTTGGTACACTTTCCATCAGTTGAGTACTCCCATCCTATAAGATCACACTTGATCCTAAGATGCTAATAGAATTGGTTTAAAAAATCAACAAATAGTAAAGAGAATTGAGTTACTAACCGTGGTAAGGACATTGGATACGACCATTGTTCACAGAGCCAAGATCAAGAGGACACGCTCTATGTGCACATGTGTTTCGTACACACCCTGGTTTCCCATCTTCTCCTCTAAAGATGACCCATGGTTGCTCAAAGCAGTCAATTGGTACCTTGACACACAATAATATCATTCCATTAGATTTTTTGTAATAAAAGGGAAAGAAAAGAAAGAACGTTTTTAATACATACCATGGTGTCATGCTTAAGATCTGCAGTGAAAGCAACGGGATACCAAAAGTTCTTCAAGTGTGGACTATAAGGCTGAACCGGACCAGAAACATTCAAGCTCTTCCCACCAATGTTTGTCTTTTCTCTGTCTATGTCCTGGACAGAGGTTGAATACGAAGAAGAAGGTCTATCTGATTCTGTCGCAACTCTAACTGGTAACAACCTATCATTAACCAATTCTTCCATGTGAGCTAACTTTTCTAAAGCGCTTGAAACCCTTGCTTCTGATATATGAACCTGTTTTCGGTTTTGACTAATTAAGAGTTAGTATAAGTTTGATTATAAAAAAAAAAAAAACTCATGGCATAAGCATATTCTTAAGAACGAACCTGTTGGTGTGCTTTCGCTAGTTCTTCCTGCAATCCAGCTAGTTCTTTCTTCACAGTACCAATAGACTTGTACTCACGAGCTAGAGGATTCAGTACATCAACGACCTAACATACCATCACAATACAAATCAGTGAACTAACAAGATTCGACAACTTTAACTATATACGAATACTATATCTAGCCTAGGAATGATTATAGCATATAGTCTCTTTCAGGGTCGTCTAACAGCATGTGCAAGTGGAGCAGTCGAAATTTTTAAAATATATATATATATAATTTATAGACTACAACTTTGATTTTAAGACATATATCTAAATCTAAAGGATATAATGTTTTAAAAAAAATATTTAATACATATATATGGATATTTAAAACTATTTCATTACATTGTTAAAAATATCTATAAATTTTTTGAACAGGGTCCAAAATTTAATTGAGACGGCCCTCTCTTTCGTTTCATAAACTCGAGAACGCAACCTTGCAAACTAGACAGAGTCAAAAGAGGTCAAGGTAGATAATAATAATCAAAAGTGAGAAACAAACCTTGTCGTGAAGGAGCATGATGGTAAGAAGATCTTGACGAGCACGCCAATCCAAGTATTGAATATCAAACCTAGCCACTTCAAGAGCTTGGTTTACATCCATCAACTTGCCTTTATAAGGAGGAGTTTTCGATCTAGGATCCTCCACATCAAACAAATGTCCCCATTGACTCTTCTTCTCAACTAATCCACTATCTTCCCCGAACACAGCAAAAACCCTGAACTCTCCTTTCACTACCTGAAAACGAACAATTAATGAAACCTTTTTTTCTATGCCACAAACAAAAACCAAAAACAGAATTTAAGTAAAGTTTACCTTCTTTCTGGTGAGTTGAGATGATCTAGTTTTACAGAAGGAGATTGGTAGAGATAAAGCAGAAGAAGTAAACACGGCGGCGTTCATGGCGTCGTCACCGGAAAGAAAGAAAGAAAGAAAGAAGACAATAGACAAAGAGATTAGAGAAAGGGATTTTTTCTTTTTATTAATTTGAGGATTTTTTTGTTGATAAGAGAAGCGAGTTCTTCGCGATCTCAGCAAACCTCCTGACAGATGACACGTGTACAATCGTTGCCAATGAAGATATACATGTGGCAGTACTATCATCTAGGGCTGGGCATTTTATCCGTTAAATTTGATTCGATTCGTTATCCGTTGCTATTCGATCCGAAAATTCCGAATATCCGTAAGCTTTCGAAGCAAAGCAAATACTAAAATTCAATATCCGTCAAAATTGAAGCAAATCACAAATATTAAAATTTTGGGAAGCGAATATCCGATCCGATCCGTCAATATATAAATACATGTATATTTTGATTATATTTAAAGTTTTAAATGTATAAAATTATATAATTTTACTTATATAAAAGTATTACATAAAAGGAAGAGAAAATATTTATGACAATTATAATTTTTTCTTAAGTTTTGTGTTATTATAATTTTAACTAAGTTTAAAAATTTACAAAATATGAAGATTCACTACTTCTTTTAATTTTTATCTTTTATACCATGCAAAAATATATTTTACAAAACAAATTTGTATCAAATTTTTAAGATTATTTGTATTAATCAAAACAAATGAGAGATCCGTAAGTATCTGCGAATATCCGCAAATATCTATTTATTTTCCGGATATCCGTTTTTCCGAATATCCGTATTTTTCCGAAGCAAAGCAAATCGAAAAATCAGATATCCGTAACATTCGAAGCAAATCACAAATACCTTTAAAAACCCGAATATCCGATCCGTGTCCAGACCTACTATCATCCACATGATGATGAAAATGGATTTGCCAGCTCGGATTCTCCAAGATATCTTTGGCTATCTTTTATTTTCCGAATTCTTACTGTTTTTTTGTCTTTTTCCTTCTTTGGTTTTCCATCACTAGTTTCTTTTGGTCAAAAAACATTTGTCTTTGCAAAATTGGGGAAAAAGCATTTGAGCTGAGTATTCATTTGGGAGAGGGAGATTTCGGTAATCTTTTCCCCATTTGGCACTTGGTACAAACTTTAGACTATGGAACTATACAAAATTTATTTCAGAGGTAATAACAAAAAATTGAAGAAAACGAGAAAAATCTTAGTAATTATCTTAGTCACGCCATCAATAATCGCTTAGAAAAACATTATATAAGGTTTAATAAACATTTTGGAGAGGTGATTATTCTAACAGTGGTTGAACTTGATCGAAAGGGTTTGGTAGTACCTAAATCGCTCCCAATACTTGGAAAATCACCGAGCTCGTCCGTCAACAAGACTTTGTCAACATGATAAGATCGGTTTTAAGAACAGTTGTTATTATGGTATTAGAGCCTTCCTCTTGAGTTTTGGCTGATATAATCTTTATTTATTAATGAATATTTTGAGTGTTCTGGAAAACAACCCTCTTAATGATGTCTACTTTACAACCTTCTTCAATCTATTTCCAGTTCGCAATCTCCACTCTTCCAAAAAACAAAAGCCGCTCTTCTTCTTCCTTTTCCACTATAAACTTCCTTTATGAAATCGAGTATATTCCGGGTGACCAGTTACGAGAAACAATCCTTCCTTTAGTAAACCCATATGAATACTTTGCAAAAAAAACCTAGCGCCTTCTCTGTTAAAGGCGTTTGTGAACTCATAAAACCATCCTCTAACCAAAAAGTTATGGAGTATGTTCAATCCAGCAAGTTCTCATCTTGGCAAGTCCCAGCCACTAAAGAAGAACAGTTCATATCATTGAACATTCTGGAGCACCTACCCAGATTATGGCAGCAACAAGACTACACCCATTTCCACTTCGGTGTAGTAAGAATTGGTTTGACCTTACACACCAGAAAAGGTCTACCAGTCATTGCTAAGATAGCTTTAATCGACTCCCGATTAAAGTCATATCAACAAGCATGTATCGGAATAGTCCAAACGACATTAAATGCAGGACAGTATTCGTAACACTGTTTCCAAACTTTAACGTTTCGTTACAAGATCCGAACCTATTGAAGACGCTCAAAGTACAACTACAACTTATTGGAGCACCTATGCAAGAAAAGAGTGTCGCAGCCACCTTACATCACCAGATTGTCTACCGAATTCAAGATCACGCCCTTGATCTTGTATTACCTTCATCTGATGAAGCCCTGTATCTCGAATTCACATCAACGTCTCAGGCACCAAATTCAATACAAATTCCTCGCCAGATATCACGCAAAGAATTGATACGTCGATTACCAGAATCTTGGGTGACAAGTTATGAAAAGCTTCATCAAGCCACTCAATCGCCCATACAATCCTCGGACGTTAGCTTTCATTCACGTAAAGATGGCACGACGGAGATCAAATTCGAAAAACCAAGATCTTCATCATTCAGAAGGCAATTATTCACTCAATTTGCTATCGAGGTAGACGAAAGAGACTTCTACGGCCCAGCCCAAAAACAAGATATACCCAGGCCCTGTCGAATCGACAAAGACGGAAAAATAGTCTATCCTTTCATAAATGAAGATGGACATTGCTGCTTTGACATCTGCAACTGCGCATCTTGTTCAGACGCTTTCTGGAGCTACGAATCCGACGATGAAAAACGAAGGCGAAGAAGAAAGAAGAAGGACCTCTATACAAAAGATATCTCGAAGGAGATTCTTCTGTCGGTCCGCTAGGTGATGACAACTACGACTTTATAGTCGAATACTTCAACGTAAAAAAAGAACCAGAACAAGACTTACTGATGATCAGCCCAGACGACTTCCCTCCACCAGAAGATTTCATCAAATACGACGTCGCTCACACACCAAAAATCCTTTCTACAACAATAGGTTCTTCTTGACCAACCCAGCTTAGCCAAGCAGAAAAAGTTCTAAACTGGCAAACGGAAAATTCTCTTGCTCAGAATTACCTGTTATAAGCAATAAACCAAAAGGTTGATCAGCTGACTGAAGGAGTTAACAAAAGGCATCTTAGCCTTCAAAACTCAATAACAGAGATACACGGCCGACTCAGCAATCTCCATCAGGAAATGATGACAATGGCGAAACACATGATGATCAACACGACTCAATTTCGAAGCAAAGAAGCAGAAACAGCTAGCCTAAAAAATCAGTTAAAAGACCTCCAACGAAGTTTAGAGAGTCTAATCTACAACCAACGATAGAAAGACTCTTACTTTAACCCTTTAGGGAGTACATCGACAGATTTACCGATGTACCAAGGATCATACTCTCCAGGATTCCTTTCGGGCTAACAATCACCAAAGATGAGATCGCCACTGCCTGGCTTTCTATCCTCCGACGAAGCCTTTACATCAAGATATGGCTCATTTTCAATCTTCAACGAAAAGCCAAAACAAACCCGATCAAAATCAAGAAAGCACAAAGAAGCTGAATTTCAAGTCAACCCACCAAAAAGGCCAACTCTTACGTCGTCATCCAGTCACGAGTCAGTAGACAACAAAGGAAAATATATCGGCATCATCGAATTTTCGATGTCTAATTTGCTAGATAATCTTGTCAAAACCACCGAAATAGCGGAGCATCAGCCAGTTCCTCAACAAGAGACTCAGCCCTCATCTACACCACCGATCGTCAACATCAAGCACTTCTCAGACTCAAGCTCCAGTGGATACGATATTGATTCTTATGAAGAATCGCTCCCAAAACAGTATGTGATTGGTGAAGGATCAATCACTCCTAAACATGAGCCTAATATCAATGAAGTATATTCAAGTGAGGAAAACATGAATTATGAAGCTCCAAGAGAAGAAACTCGCAATAAGCATTTTTCTTCGAAGGTTATGGTGTTTACGTTCGACGACATTCCTTTCGAAAAATGGAATGACCGGTTGGACGAATTCCATGCATGGATGAACTCAGAAGCCATTACGTCTCCCCTACATTTAGTGATTCAACAGTTCACAGCGAGACTTTCTGGCGCACTTATAGAATGGTGGAATTCCCTTGGGGAATACAGACAACAACAAGTCTATCAGACAACAATTCTATTGCTTCTAGGAGAAATTCACAGAGAATTCATTGGCACTCCGACGCATCAAAATGAGCAAATTCAAGAAGAATTCTTCTCAGCAAAGTGTTGTTCTCTAAAGAAGAAAGATCTTGCAAAGCACTTTGAAAGACAAACACGAAGATATTATGCGCTAAATGGTCTCAACAACCCAAGCCTGAAACACGTCTATTTCTCATCTATTGATGATTATCTCAGTCAACAGAATAAGTTGTACATAAGAGATCAAGGACAGACAATTGAAGAGATCTCCATTGGTCAAATCCAGCAGTATGTCTTCTAGACTCTCGACAAACTTTGCAAGCAGAATGAGTTCTGGATAGAGTTTATGGATCGATGGAAACAACTATCAAAAATATGGGCCAGGCCAGATCTATCGATCAAATGCTCGAAGTCCAAAAAATCATGTTCTTGCGATTCTAGTGGAAGGCGCAATAAATTCAAAAAGCGTTTCTCAAAACACTCTCCTAACTTTAGGCGCAAAAGATTTTTCCGAAAGAAAATAAGCTTTAAGAAGTCAACGAGATGCTTTCTATGTCGAAAAGAAGGACATTATGCTAAGAATTGCTCTAACAAGTCAAAGAAGAAGAAGCAGTATCTGATTAGCTCGATATCAAAAATTGCACCAAATATTGACCTCGACACCCACGACTTAGAATCAGTCCTATCTTATGATAGCGACGACAGCGGAGCCATTTGTGGATACTCTAACTCAGATGATTCTTCTGAATTGTCTCCTGATGAAGATTGTTGTTTCAAAAACACAGAGTTACTAAAGCAAGAAGAAAAACATCCTCCGCATCTTCAGGTGACGATCTTTGATCCGGCTCAGAAAGAAGAACCAGTCAATGCCATTGCATTCATCGATACTAGAGCCCACACAACAATAATAAATCCAAAGATTCTCCCGTCCTCTATGTGGCTACCTCATCAACAAGAATTTCGTGTGGCAAATTCTGGATCATTAACCATCAAGCTCAAATCAAAGCCTATTACAATTGAGTTTTTCCCAGGATGTAGAATCACGACTAAGGTCCTTGGATCAACAGCACCAGGCAAAGACGTAATATTGGGATGGGACTCGTATTGTGCACTCAAAAAATCATTCAACATCTCGATCGAACTGGAAGGCGTACGGTGGAAGAGTTTCTACAAATCCTTCACAACAGTACCGCGACTTTTCGCAGTTGAAGAATTAGTCTCTCAAGAATTTGCGAAAATCAAAGAAGAGATGACAAAATATTCCTGTGCAGAGTCTCATACGGATTTCATTTAAAAGTGCAACAAACCATTGTGGCTAAATTCCCAGTTCTTTGTTTCACTACCTTCCAAAGAAAATGTTTTGACCACACCGACGAAGGCAAGTCACGCATTGATGCCACCAACTCTTTTAAAGCAAGCAAATGACGATTGCGATCAATTGGTAGAGCAAGGAGTAGTTTCAAACACAACTTCTCCATGGGCATGTAAAGCATTCTACATCAACAACCGTGCAGAGCAAGCAAGAGGAAAACTCCGGCTAGTAATTGACTATAAGCCGTTAAACCAATTCCTCCAAGACTTCAAGTTTCCCCTACCAAACAAAAGGGGCTTCTTCAACACCTTCAAGGAGCAACAATATTTTCAAAGTTTGACCTCAAGTCTGGATTTTGGCAATTTGGCGTTCAACTAGAAGAAAGATACGAGACCGCGATCTGTTTACCAAATTGGCACCTTCAATGGAATGTCCTACCTTTTGGTCTGAAGACGGCACCATCATTGTTTCAGGAGGCAATGCTACGTATATTAAAGCCTCTTCTCGAATCGGTTTTGATATATATAGATGACATCCTGTTGTTCTCGACAACTGAGAAAGAGCATGTTCAACTTCTTCAGCAATTTCAAAGCATGTCCTACAATATGGGATTATGCTATCAGCCCGCAAAATGGTCATAGCCCAGCCCAACATTGAATTCCTTGGAATGCAGATAAAAAATGGCAATTTTACACCTCAGACCCATCTAGCAACGACGCTTCTCGATTTTCCCGACGAAAACCTAACTAAGCGACAAGTCCATCAATTTCTTGGTGTAATTAATTATGTAAACGACTTCATCCCGCAACTTTCGCAGCTGACAAGACCACTCCAGAAGATGCTGACAAAGAATCCACCTCAATGGACAAACCGACAAACTGAGGCAGTCAAAACCTAAAACTAGAAGTGCAGACGCTACCGCCTTTAAAGATTCCTTCTACAGGAACGCGCATTCTACAGACTGATGCGAGTGACAAATATTGGGGAGCTATTTTATTTGAAGAAATAAATAGGAAACGTCAAATCTGTGGATACAGAAGCAGACGCTTTAAAGGTTCCAAAATGCATTATCACTCCACGTTCAAAGAGATATTGGCGGTCAAGAAGGCTATCGAGAAGTTCGAGTTTCATCTGATTGGACATAAATTTCGAATCGAAATTGATATGTCATCTTTTCCAAAGATGTAACAATTCAAGCAGAAGATGGTCCCACACCAACAATTATTGAGATGGAGCGAGTGGTTTTCGAAATACGATTTCGAATCCGTCTATTTAAAGGGCTTGGAGAACACTCTAGCAGACATGCTCAGTAGAAACCCACCAAAAGAAATACACATGATGGAGGGCTCTTCTGCAAGGAGTTTCTACAACTTCGCAGCCAACGTGCCTGAAGACGCCCAAGAACTCATCAACAAAAACACTCTACACGAGCGTCTCAGCAACATGATATTTCGCTACCAATCAATCATTCTGTCAAGATATGGACCCGGCAATCACTTCATCAGCCCAATGGGGATTCATTCTGACTTCCCGTTTGCACATCTCTACAGGATCGAAAACACCTTCATGCCAGAAGAAGTCCTCTGTTTCCTCTGGTACCTTTGCTCAAGCTACACCATCGGTATCGCTTTTGATATTCAATGGATGTACCAATATATCAATGCACAATTCAACGAACCTCTTTGTGGACACAACGAATACCTCTCCACTTTCTTAACATGGTTCGCGCCGTTATATGTCTGGAACGATAAATTAAGAAAATCAACAAAAGCAACTGGATTACCATTCAAGAAGTTAAGAGGCCAAGGAGTTATCAACCCCTTCTTCAATCCTCACACCATATATTTCTTTCACCGTCCTGTCCAAGTCAACGACAAAACAAGAAAAGTCCATGCACTGCCTACATTCATCCACCACAACGACTATCAGAGAAGAGTTAGACCTGATTTCAACCTCAACGACACCAAAGCCTACAAAGACTTCCAGACTCATGCATTCCGCCTCAACAACGCAAGACAAACATTTCCTATTCCTTTCACCCCAAATTGGTTCTACTATCCGATAGATTACCAGATGGACCTCGAGGAAGACCTCCAATTTTTTTATGGAGAAATGTGCCCCTCCGCCGGCCAGTATGGAGCCCCAGAAGAAAAGACCCATAGAAACGCAAGCAACGCAAGAAAACGAGCAACCACAAGAATGCCCTCCAGAGTTCTTTCAAGACGCGCAACTCCCCGACGACGAAATTAATATCGACGAAATAGTAAAGAAGTTCAACATCGAAATCGACGAAGAATCTTCAAAGATAATTGAAGAATATGAAGAAGAATACGACAGTCTAGGAGAATACTACGGATGCTGCGACAAGCATATCATCAAGTTCGAGATCGATCATTAAAACAAGCATCCGTTATTAATGTATAATTATGTAAAATATGTGTGCTTTAAAATAAATAAAGCGATGATGTAATCGCTAGGTAAGTATGATGCAAGCAATGATATAATAGCTATGTAAGCATGACGCAAGCAATGAGGTAAGCGCTTATGTCAGCGCCTTATCCTCATCTATAAATATGTGTGTACCCCCTTGTGAAATATCATCAAATAATTTCATAAAAAACATCTCTCTAAGTTTCTCTTTCTTATGTCTCTCTAAAGTTCTCAAGTTTTCCAGACCTTATCCCATCTTTGATAAGCTCTGATTTCTGTTTTCCATACACAAGGTGCGATCCAATTCTTAGCTGTGATTTTTCTTGATCGGTTTCCGTCAATACGACTCTGTCAACACGACGAGATCGGTTTTAAGAACAGCTGCTATTCTTTTGTAAATAAGAGAAACTTCTGGACCAAAACTGTACTATATGTGGAGTTTAATACACATTTTGAGTGTCATTCAACACTACTTGATTATCGACAGCTTTCTAATCATGCATTAGAGACTATTCTTCAATAAAGTGATCATAATTTTTGATTTAGGATCTTAACTAATCTCAAATCGATAGCATTGAAAACTAACCCAAATCTCCATCTTTGTTAAAAGATGACTTCAATCGAATTGTAAAATTTTTTCTTTCCATAGCTAAACCCTTAATGCATTTATGCATGTGGAGATGTTTAACGTGCTGATCAAGCTAAGTTCAAATTCAAATCCTAAAGGTGAAAAAAACGGTGACTCAAGACTTACGGCGGTAGAAGTAAATCAAGACTAAAGTAAGTCTGCTTTGTTGGACCACTTGACTGGTTGTTACGCTTTTGGCAAAACGCTAAGGTGGAGACAGCTACGCTCAACGTACAAGGGTTTGTCTGTTTATGGTCAACAAAGCAAGAGTCCTTGCAATAAGGATAAGATCGAGGAGCGCCTGCAACGGTTCACTACACGTCACCGTGGAGGCGCAGCTGCACGAGTAAACCTAATGCTTTGCCTATATAAAGAGGCACTGAGGTATCGAGAGAGAGTTAAGAGAAAGAGCGATTTAGAGAGTGATAGAGAAAAGATTGTTATTAGCATAAACTGTATACAATCGTTTTCTCAAGATACAGGGAGTGTTACAGAGTGAGTCTAAGTACTAGTGAAGGGTATTAGGCGGGTCACTTGTAGCTCCTTGTTGTAATCACTGATTCTAGTGGATTCCGAGCATAGTCTCGGCCAGACGTAGTGACCCTCGTTAACGGGCGCGAACTGGTTAAAGTTGTGTGTGTGCTCCTGTTTCTTTCTTTCTTCTACAAATGCAAACACTTCTCTCCTTCCTCTGTTCTGGCTCTGTTTTCTTCAAGTCACAACCATCGTTCCACGTTCTTGCATCAGTTAGTCTTTGCAGCTTGAGAGAAGTCGACACTCTTGAGTTGTATCAGACTTAACAGATTGGTATCAGAGCCTCATTCGTTGCAAGCGTGATTATGTTCATCGTTTGAATCATGACGTCTGCAAGAATAGAGGTGGAGAAGTTTGATGGCCGTGGAGACTACACCATGTGGAAGGAGAAGCTCATGGCTCACTTAGACATCCTGGGTCTAAGCGTAGCCTTGAAAGAGGAGGAAGAGACTCAACCGGCAGTCTTAGATCCAGAAGCGAAGGCAGAAGACGAGAAAGAATTAAAATAAAAGCGAGAAGCTTTGGAGGAGAAGCAACGGAAAGCTAGAAGTACCATCGTCTTGAGCGTTTCAGACATGGTGTTAAGGAAGATCAAGAAAGAGAAGACTGCAGCTTCCATGTTGAATGCTTTGGACAAACTGTACATGTCCAAGGCTCTTCCTAACCGGATCTATCTGAAACAAAAGCTTTACAGCTTTAAGATGTCAGAGAATCTGTCTATAGAAGGAAACATCGACGAGTTCCTGCACATCATAGCAGATTTGGAGAACACAAATGTTCAAGTGTCTGATGAAGATCAGGCTATCTTGTTGCTGATGTCACTACCGAAACCATTTGATCAGCTAAGGGATACACTGAAGTATGGCTCAGGAAGGGCAACCCTGAGCCTAGACGAGGTCATTGCTGCTATCTACTAAAAGGAGCTTAAGTTCGGATCGCACAAGAAGAGTATCAAGGGACAAGCTGAAGGTCTTTACGCCAAAGACAAGAATGAATCAAGAGGAAGGAGTGAGCATCGAGATAAAAGCAACAAAGGCAACCGCTCTAGGTCCAAATCCAAGTCTAAGCGTGGATGTTGGATCTGCGGAGAAGAAGGTCACTTCAAGAACGCTTGCCCAAACAAAGGGAAAGGTTCTTCGAAGAACCGTGATCAGTCAAACAACAAGTCAGAATCTTCAGGAGGAAGGGGAAACCTTGCAGAAGCCGCAGGTCTCTCAGA
Source organism: Raphanus sativus (assembly GCF_000801105.2). Classification (NCBI taxonomy): domain Eukaryota; kingdom Viridiplantae; phylum Streptophyta; class Magnoliopsida; order Brassicales; family Brassicaceae; genus Raphanus; species Raphanus sativus. Next base: position 19,310,168 of record NC_079511.1, read on the forward strand.
GGCACACTCATCTACGACCATAAGGCTTGAAGACGAGTGGATCATGGACACAGGATGTAGCTACCATATGACCTTCAGACGAGATTGGTTTGAGGACTTAGATGAAGAAGCTGGCGGCTCGGTCAGAATGGGAAACAAAACTTTGTCTAGAGTCAGAGGTGTTGACACCATCCGAGTTCAAAATGAAGACGGCATCAGTGTAGTGCTCTCAAACGTTAGGTTCATTCCAGAAATGGACAGAAACCTGTTGTCTCTTGGAACGTTTGAGAAAGACGGCTACAAGTTTGAATCTGAAGATGGGAGATTACTTATCAAAGACGGTAACAGAACTCTGCTCAGTGGAGAGAAGTTTGACACGCTTTACTTGCTCAAGTGGAAACTTGTGAGGGAAGAGTCTCACTCCGTTCAAGGAAGAGCAGATGATACCGTGATGTGGCACCGGAGACTATGCCATATGAGCCAAAAGAATATGAATCTTCTGGTGAGGAAGGGGCTACTAGACAAGAAGAAAGTCTCAGTACTTGACCCTTGCGAAGACTGCATCTATGGTAGAGCCAAGCGAGTAGGTTTCACACTAGCTCAACACAACACAAAGGCAAAGTTAGAGTATGTACACTCTGACTTGTGGGGAGCTCCGTCTGTGCCTATGTCGCTCAGTAGATGCCAGTACTTCATCTCATTCATCGACGACTACACACGCAAGGTATGGGTCTACTTCCTTAAGACTAAAGATGAAGCGTTTGATAAGTTTGTTGAATGGATTAACCTGGTTGAGAATCACAGTGATAACAAAGTCAAAACTCTGAGAACCGATAACGAGTTAGAGTTTTGCAATCGTTTGTTTGATGAGTTTTGTCTAGGTAAAGGCATACAGAGGCACCGTACATGCGCCTACACTCCGCAACAGAACGGAGTTGCAGAACGCATGAACCGGACCATCATGGAGAAGGTCAGAAGCATGCTCAGTGACTCAGGGCTTCCTAAGAAGTTTTGGGCAGAGGCTACACAGACAGCAGTGATACTCATCAACAAGACACCATCATCAGCTATCAACTTCGAGATTCCAGACAAGAAGTAGTCAGGAAAGGCTCCAGTTTATAGCTACTTGAGAAGATTCGGGTGTGTTGCATTCGTTCACGTTGATGATGGCAAGCTAAACCCCAGAGCCAAGAAGGACGTTCTGCTTGGTTATCCAAGTGGTGTCAAAGGCTACAAAGTGTGGCTCACTGAAGAGAAGAAATGTGTGGTGAGCAGAAGCGTAATCTTTCAAGAGAACGCAGTCTACAAGGACCTGAAGCAGAGAAAAGAAACCATAGAAGAAGAAGACGAGCACTCCCACTCCTACCTTGATCTAGATCGTGAAGAAGAACATGTTATCATCTCAGGTGGAGATCATGGAAGTGCTCAACGAGTCTCTGCTCCTCATAGTCCAGCATCCCACTCCCCACACACCATTGACTTCAACGATGAATCAGAAATGTATGAGGAAGACTACCCTCTGAGCTATCATCTTGTAAGAGATCGAGGCAGAAGAGAAGTTAAGGCACCGAGGCGATTTGACGATGAGGATTATTTCTCAGAGGCGCTCTATACTACAGAGGGAGGAGATCCAGCTGAGCCTTATAGTTACCCAGAAGCCAGAATCGATACAAATTGAAATCAGTGGAAGCAAGCCATGGATGAAGAGATTGAATCTCAGACCACACTTGGACACCAGTCTCTGTTTCTGAGAATCAACGGGTTATCGGGAGTAGATGGATCTACAAGTACAAGATGGGGATACCTGGAGTTGAAAAGGATCGATTCAAGGCAAGGCTTGTGGCCAAGGGTTATGCACAAAGGGAAGGAGTGGATTATCACAAAATCTTCGCTCCAGTGGTTATGCATGTCTCCATAAGGATCTTGCTTACGATTGTTGCTCAAGAAGATCTTGAACTTGAGCAACTAGATGTCAAAACCGCTTTCCTCCACAGAGAGCTTGCAGAGAAGATCTACATGAAGCCACCAGAAGGCTATGAGCACATGTTCAAAGAAGACAAAGTCTGCCTTCTGAACAAGTCCCTCTACGGCCTCAAACAATCCCCACGACAGTGGAATGCAAAGTTTGATGCTTACATGGGAGAAATTGGCTTCATCAGGAGTGAGTATGATCACTGCGCCTACACCAAGACGCTACAAGATGGATCGATGATCTACCTACTCATCTATGTAGATGACATGCTAGTGGCGGCTAAGAACAAAGAAGCAATAGTACAGCTAAAGCATGATCTCAGCCTGCGTTTTGAGATGAAGGATCTTGGCCCAGCCAAGAGGATATTGGGGATGGAAATCACTCGAGACAGAACCGCAGGAGTTTTGTGGTTGTCTCAAGAAGGTTACTTGAATCGAGTTTTGGAGACCTACAACATGGATGATGCAAAGCCTACAGTGACGCCTTTGGGAGCTCACTTCAAGCTTAGGGCTGCGTCTGAAGAGAAACTCATTGAAGAGGAAGAATACATGAAGACCGTGCCTTACTCCAACGCCGTGGGAAGCATCATGTATGCCATGATTAGTACACGACCTGACTTGGCCTACCCCGTGGGCATAGTCAGCCGTTTCATGAGCAAACCCATCAAATAGCACTGGCAAGGAGTTAAGTGGCTCATGCGTTATATCAAGGGTTCAGTTCAGACCAGATTATGTTACAAGAAAAGTTCAGACTTCAAGTTGGTTGGTTACTGCGATTCAGATTTTGCTGCTGATCCAGACAAAAGGAGGTCCATATCTGGTCTTGTCTTCACGTTGGGAGGCAACACCATCAGTTGGAAATCCGGTCTGCAGCGAGTTGTAGCTCTGTCTACAACTGAAGCCGAATATATGGCTTTGACAGAAGCGGTGAAGGAAGCCATCTGGCTAAAAGGACTGCTAAGGGAATTTGGGTATGATCAGAAGGGTAGAAGTGTTCTGTGATTCCCAAAGTGCCATCTCTCTCTCGAAGAACAATGTGCATCATGAGCGCACGAAGCACATTGATGTGAAGTGCCATTTTATTCGAGAAATTATAGCAGAAGGGACCGTGGAAGTATCAAAGATCTCTACCGAGAAGAATCCGGCAGATATCTTCACCAAGATCTTGGCTGTAAGCAAGTTTCAAGCCGCGCTTAACTTGCTACAAGTCAAGGCTGAGTAATAAAACTCAGGGAATCCGAGACTGGAATCCAAGAAACTAGAATCGTCGCTACTACTCTCTCTCTCTCGTTTACTTGTGCAGGTTATCAGTTGAACTTTGCAGCTTCTTCATCATGTTAAACAGGTGGAGATTTGTGGAGATGTTTAACGTGCTGATCAAGCTAAGTTCAAATTCAAATCCTAAAGGTGAAAAAAACGGTGACTCAAGACTTACGGCGGTAGAAGTAAATCAAGACTAAAGTAAGTCTGCTTTGTTGGACCACTTGACTGGTTGTTACGCTTTTGGCAAAACGCTAAGGTGGAGACAGCTACGCTCAACGTACAAGGGTTTGTCCGTTTATTGTCAACAAAGCAAGAGTCCTTGCAATAAGGATAAGATCGAGGAGCGCCTGCAACGGTTCACTACACGTCACCGTGGAGGCGCAGCTGCACGAGTAAACCTAATGCTTTGCCTATATAAAGAGGCACTGAGGTATCGAGAGAGAGAGTTAAGAGAAAGAGCGATTTAGAGAGTGATAGAGAAAAGATTGTTATTAGCACAAACTGTATACAATCGTTTTCTCAAGATACATGGAGTGTTACAGAGTGAGTCTAAGTACTAGTGAAGGGTATTAGGCGGGTCACTTGTAGCTCCTTGTTGTAGTCACTGATTCTAGTGGATTCCGAGCATAGTCTCCGCCAGACGTAGTGACCCTCGTTAACGGGCGCGAACTGGTTAAAGTTGTGTGTGTGCTCCTGTTTCTTTCTTTTTTCTACAACGCAAACACTTCTCTCCTTCCTCTGGTATGGCTCTGTTTTCTTCAAGTCACAACCATCGTTCTGCGTCCTTGCATGAGTTAGTCTTTGCAGCTTGAGAAAAGTCGACACTCTTGAGTTGTATTAGACTTAACAATGCAGTACGCTGGTTAAATAATTTCAAAATATTCCAAAACATACCTAGACTCTTCTGTATAACAAAAAACAATTTCAAAATGAATCCAAACATATAATGTAAATTCTAAATATGATTCATATCATTGTCAAAAGGTGGTAAAAACTATGATATATCACTCATCTCTTTTATATACTAGTTAAATAAACTTTCAATTTCTGGCATTTGTTTCTAATAAAAACATTAATAAATGAAATGTATGAAAGAGATTTTTTACACTCTTTTGTAATCAAATAAGTTTTTTTTTCATTTGGTAAACTATAATCAAATAAGGTCACCATGTATTAACTTATTCATGTTATTATTCACCAAATTCACGAACTTTATATCTGTTGAGAGATGCTAAAAGATATCAATCATTCAAATCATTTATGAAGCTATATATAGGTGATGATTGGTTCGGCTGTGGTTTTAAAAATTTAGCTATACAAATTTAGCTTTAGATAAATTGGCCTAGATGTACAATTGTTACTGTAGATTTTTTTGCAGACTTTTGCTGTAATTAAATTTGTTGTAGCCGTAAGTTATGCACTGTAGACCTTTTAAAAAAATATGTGAAATATGTAATGTATATATAAAATAATTAATTTTTATCAATTAAATAATTATATTAATTTATTTTATAAATTATCAAAGTTTACTATTATTTAAATTGTGATAGGTAAATAATAACAATGTTATTTAAAATATTTCAATCAATTTAAAAACACCCAAAATTAAATTAAACATTTAAAGATAGCTTAATTATGATTAAATAATTTATTTTATATAATAGATTGTTTGTTTTATTTTATAGATTCTACAGTCTATTAAAAAGAGCTTTAGCCTTTAGGTTTTATACTTAAAACATATAAGAAAAAAAATTTCTTTAACTTTTTTTTGCTGTAGCCTTAAAATTAAAGCTAAAACACGATTGGTAAAAAATTATAGAAACTTGATATAGGCTTTAACTACTAAAATTTAAACTACAACATGATTGGTAAAATTTGATGATTTAAAAATAAATAAAACTAAAGTAATGAGATAAAGCCCAACCAATCACCCACGTAATCTGAAAACTCAAGTTAAAACAAGAGGATTTAAGAATTACAACAGTTTAAGCTGCCCATTTCATTTTGTCTCAACATGAAGAGGGCTCACAAACTACAAATTTTAAGTACATAAATAGTTTAGCTTTCTTCACCATCATCAGTAATGAACTTTCCATTACCAGGATTAATGGCTGCAAAGAAGAAGAAAGCAACGTTTAAGAGGACGAGGGGTTCGATATCTTGAATTGGAATACCAGTCTCAATGTTGAGTTGAGCCAATGCTCCTTTCCCGGTTATAATCTCTCCTATCAATGAAAATGCTATTCCCAACTGTGCCAATCTTCCTACGAACAACTCGTTTGCCTTCGTGAACCCAAACAATGGACCTTCACGCAATTAAACAACAAACTTTTATAGATTAGACCTCACAACTCTCAGTAATATCATATTTGTATCTAAGTGTATAGATAAATCGACATAAACGTAAATTCAAACACTATACCTGATTCAAACACCAATTTCGGATATTTATGCTTTAGTTTATCCTTGGTAAATTAGACCCTTTTTTTTTGGTAAAAGTAAATTAGACTTAGTACTAATCTAATTTTGAGCATAGCACTAATGCTCTCTACTACAACTAGATAGACCGATTCAGCTATATTTTACACACTAGTTGTTCAGACCAATGTCATTTGAAACAAAGGGAATCTTGAGAAGAAAGACCTTGTTCTTTAAGACCGAGGGCAGATCGGACGCCTTTGCCGGGAGGAATGACGGCTTTCTCAAGTCCGGTGGGAGGATCGTCGACGAATTTTCCTCTGTCCCCAAGAGCTCCGATAGCACCCAACAGAGTGAACAATATGAAGAAGAGAAGCAATGGCTCTGCTTCGTAAATCGGTATCCCTGTCTCCAGATTCAACTGTGCTAATATACCTTTCCCTGTCAACGCCTCACCCAGCAACGATGCCTATTCACAAAAATCAACATCCATATCAAGGCTTCTTCTTGTAACGAAAGTATATGCATCTCATATAGAAAGAGTGGACTTACAGCGAAACCGATCATAGCAACACGACCCACAAAGAGCTCGTTCTGCTTCGTGAAACCTATCCCACCAGATGTTCCGAAAATACCGTCTTCAACCTTTGGCTTCACCTTCTCAACCTAAAATGTTATTAAAAAAATCTCAACATGACACGAGAGACGTTTCTTGTATTGCAAGTAAAAATGGTCTCTGAAAACCTTTTTGGGAGCAGCTTTGGTTTTGGGTTTGAAGATGGCGAGAGGAACTAATGATGGTCTTCGAGATGGTAGAATAACATGAGAGTTTCCCGAGAGGAAGAGATGGTGAACCTTGGGCTGAGCGAGAGGGTTCTTGTTCCTTAAAAAAGTGTTTGCAGAGACGCCTGAAGTAAGCAGCATGGTTTGAGCCATTTTGTATTTTGTGTGGTGTGCTGCTTGCAGCGTCTGAAGATGAAAGAAAGGATCAGTGAAGTGTTGTGGTGTGATAGTAAAGAGATTAAGAGTATCGAGGAAATCTGTTGACGGGCTTACAGTGCGTCCACGTCTCCCAATTGTTATTTCTTTAGTGTCTGAAGATAATGTTTTGTGAAGAAAATTATTAATTATTTCTTTTTCTTTACATCCAAATTATAGTTTCTTTTTTATATAATACATATTAAGTTTTTCATTTTTTCTTGAATTCTTTTGTTAAATTACTCCAACTAAGTTTTGTTAAGTTTTTTTTTTACCTAAACTTTCCGCTACTCTGTTTAATACCTTAAATACTTATTTTTCAAATTTTAAATACATAAATATTTAAAATTTGCCTATTTTAATACCTAAACTGTGTCAAAATATTAATAAATTTCAAATAAAAAAAGTTTCTGAAATTAACAAAAAAACTTTAAAAATTCTAATTTTATTTTATATTTTAGAAATAAAAGTAACTAAATTGTGGATAATCTTAAATTATGTAATAAAACTTTTAAGTTTTAAATATCAAAATTATTTATTATCTTAAATAAAAAACAAATATGTATATTTCAATGTTAAATTTTCAAAAAACATTAAAATAGCTCCCTAGTTTTAGTTACTTTATTTCCTAAAACCTAAAATATATAAGAAATTTCAAGATTTTTTTTTTTTTGATTTTGAAGATATTTGATTGTCTTGACAAAAATAAAATTGTTTATAATTGATACATCATGGTTTTATTGGTTTTTCACCATGATATATATTATGTTTTAAAGTTTTTTTATATATTTTAAAATATTTACTGAGAAGTCAGATATCGCTACAAAAACTCCTAAAATTACTCTGACCTTTGCAGAATTCTCCACAGAAGATCATCAACAATGTAAAACTGGGGAATTGAGAATTTCATTGTTCCTATTAAATTTCAGGTTTTAGAGATGGGCAATAGTTCAAATATGCTTCTGATTATAGGAAGAGTTTTTCTGGCTAGTATGCCATGAAATTTACCACATTTAGACCATGATATATAATTATTTTAGAGTCTATTTTATGGGTTTAGAATATGTTTTAGAGTGTTTTCAGGTTCATGTATGTTTTGGAAAACTTTGATGATAATAGAGTTTCATTAGAAATTTAGGTATGGATAGAGGCCTTGAAATGTTGAGATTGAGCTGATCTTATGACACAAGATAGAGCTTTGAGTTAACTTTCCAATGCCACCCGGTTTAGGTTAATCCAACGGTTAGATCTAAAGTTATGCACATTTTACAGAAGAGTGGTATATCTGTCTCGAGAGAGGAAGCTGTTGCGGAGATGAAGGAGTATCGATCGATCGACGACAAACTCTTGCCATCTATCGACTGTGATGTCAGAACGCGGGTCAAGTGTATTTCAAGACTGAATTGTGCCCAGAAGCCACCACAAATTGACAGAATGCCCTTGGCTGATTCTTAGGTTATGAGAGAAAAAAGGAACTTCTTCAGAGTCCATTTGGAACTCCAACGGTTTAGTTTTATAATTTGTATATATTCTTCTATTAATCTATAATTTCTGTGACAAATATCATGTCTGAATACATCTACCTACTGGGTTTAGGGCAATTCAAGGGTTTTGATGTTCTTTTGAAATAATGAACTGCTAGGGTGATTGATTATATTCTTCACATAATTGTTCTTATTGTTTGATTGTAGAGCAGCTAACTAAAAACACGACCATATGATAGTTAGGTGCACACGAGAGCATGGTCTATTACATGAATATAATTATGCTGAGCTAGGTTGTTAGGCGCATTCAAGGCTGATTTATTTAACCTAGTGAACATATTGATTAGGGCATTAATGCTTGCCTATGGCAGTGTCGATCGACGCTTAAACCATAACATCAATTGACACTAGATCCGTGTTAACATGTGATAACTGAAACATTGGACTTAGTCAATAGGTTCGACTCACAGTGAGAGCTGGTCGTCTTTTGCATTAGAATTCGAGTTCTTGGATCAACCCTTAGCATCTATATACACTACAACAAATATGGGTATTGATAGCAGATTATAAAAGCACATTTTTCGTAACTGCTATGAAAAGGTAGTTGGAAGTCTGGGTAATCATATTATAGCATTAAAATTATGCTATGCCCATAAATCAGTAAAAGATAATTATAAACTCACTAATCCGACACGTTTTTACAATTAGCGCCAACACTTAGAATAAAAAATGGTTTTCGCGGCCAAATTAGCCAAATCAATAGTTTTAATAGCATTAAAAAAAATAAACAAAACCTTCTCTTGTTTTCCCCTTCTTCGCGTTCTTCGTTCTACTCTCTCTTTCTCTTCGCTCACCACCGATCTCAAGAAGCTCACCTCCGATTCAGCCCTCATCTCCTCCGATTCATCCCTAATCTACTCCGATTCGGCCCTCATCTCCTCCGATTCAGCCCAACTCACCACGATTCACCCCTCCTCGAGTTCTCCACCGCTTTCAATCCGATTTTCAAAACTGAAAGTGAGTTCTTCCATCGATAGATTCAAGTCTATTTATTAGGTTGTTTTTGGCTCTGCTCATTGTTGTCATTAGTTAGGTTTTCGATTTTCTCTATCACTCTCCCATGGGTTCATCGTCCTTTTATCATCGATTAGGTGCATATAGATGTAGATTATAGACATCGTTTTTTATTTATAGATTAGATGCATATAGATGTAGATTATAGGGAAATTCGGGAAAAGAGAACTAAAAAGCTATGTCTTTGTCCCCTTAGAACAAAATCAATTTTTCTACTTTTGGACTACTACTACCCTTCAAGGTTATAAAAATTCATATAAATTAATTTAGAAAGCAAAAAAATAAAGAAAAATATGAAACATGAAGTACTCAAGTATGTGTATATATGAAAAATAAAATTTTTATAAAAAAATATTTGGAATAACAATTTGCAAAATGATCTAAAAGTGTAAATATATCAGATCTATCATCTACGGTGTTTCAGATTATGCAATCTACTACAACTACAATGATCTACAAGTGGTAGACTGCGAAATACACTAAAAACATATAATTCTACATAGGCAGAGTACTTAATCTAAATTCTATACACTTGTCTGAATAACTGGTAGATCGTAAGCCCTAATAAATGTTCTCATGTCTTCCTTCTAGAATATTATTTATTCCAAATTCCCATTTGTCTACTGTCTCGGTATTGACTATCTACCTATTCATCCATATTCTACCAGTTGTAGAACGTACCTTCTACCGGATTCGTAACCAAATCCTAAAATCTAGGAAATAACTGTCACAAAATATTACCTAAATCTATTAAATCTTTTTTATTTCCTTTTTTAAAATTATGTTCCCTAATTTTCAGTTCATCGTTGCCAACCACTGTTTAGAAAAAAACGTGTTCCTTCTTCTCCTTTCATAGTTCTTCTAAACTTTTGGCAATCAAATCTTCAAAAATGCAAATCTATGTCTATTCTGGTTTTTGGAAATCATCGGGAAGAAACGGTTTGGAAATTTCATATTGATGAAAAAAATGGAGGTAGATTACTTACTTTGGACACAAGCAAAACTGTTGAGTACCTTGGAGTTATGGTTTGTGAGGAGTTTGGAGTCGATTTAAACATGGTCAATATCGAGCTGAGCTACTTACCTTCTGATTTGGTGATTGGCAACGACTCACCACCGGTTTTCATCACCACTGATCGGCAACTGAAAAACTTTCTTACATATGTGAAGAACCAAGCTTCAAGGAGGTTATGTGTGTGTATTCGATCTAAGGTCGGAGATAACATAAATGAGGAAGCTGCTGAGTCGCCTAACAGAGAAGAAGAGGCTATGTCGTATGAACTTCCAGATGCTGCTATTGATTATCAAACCAAGCCTGAAGAAGATGAAAGTGATGATGATAACGAGCATGAGATAGATATGATCACTGGAAAGTATGTCCGTTTTTCTCTGGTAGATGTTGTGAAAAAGGGTCAACATTTTTCTAGCAAAACAGCTTTGAAGGCAACAATGGAGATATGTGCAATGAAACATAATTTCGACTACAAGCTTGTGAAATCGGATAAAAAAAGTTTGGTACGTTCGTTGCGCGGACGATGATTGCACCTGGCGTGTGCGTGCAGAGGGTTTAACGGGTTCTTCATATTTTATTATCAAAAAATATGTACCTGATCACACTTGTGTTCCGTCATCAAGGAACCATTCTGTTCGGACAGCTTCATCAAAAACAGTTGGCACTCTCATTATGCATAAGTATGAAAGTGTGAAGGAAGGGCCAAAACCTAATGATATCATCCAGTTAATGCGTAATGATCATGGAGTTGAGATATCCTATCCTTTAGCATGGGAAGCACGAGAGTATGCAGTAAATGTTGTGAGAGGCATTCCGGAGGAAGTTTATGGAAAAATTCCTAAATACTTACACATGATTCAAGTAATTTGACTATGAAGAGAAGTCTTAAGTTAGTATTAAGATTTGATCGATAAATAGAAAATAAAAGTGAATATCAAATTGATTCGATCTTTGACAATGTTACTAGAGTCAGAAAACCATAACAACATCAATCTGATTTAGAACAGAGACATAGAAGACTGAGAACAGTTCCTACACATCCTACATGTCCCGAATTCTTATGCTTCATAACTTCTTCCTCCACTGTTTTTTTTCAAGGAACTTCTCAGATTTTCAATTTCTTCAGCCATTCTCGACTGCTGCTCATTCATCCTTTGAATCTCATCAATCAGAGCCTCGTCGACCCACTTAAAAAGATGATTTTCTTTTTTTCTCTGAATCGAAAAAAAAGAAAACGTTTACCAATCTCACATCTGAATTGCAAGAAAGAAAATAAAAAATCAAAAGTTTTCAGGATTACCTTTAAACCTATCTCACATCGGAAGAATCTTCTGTATGGGTTCTCCTCTGTTTTAGAAACAAAAGTAACAATCCCCTTCCCACACCAGCATCTGGAAGGAATCCCTCCATTGTTATTCATGATCGGAGTTTTGAGAAGGAGAAAAAACAGAGATGAGAAATACACGAGGAAAGGTAGTAGGGTTTCTGAGGATTGTGTTTATATAAGTTTATTTTTAGGGCAAAGCAGGGTTTTCATCAGGTCGGGTGTTTATGGTAAACTCTTATGTGTTTTGATTACTAAGTTCTGTATTTGTACTGATTACTGAGACTCATAGCATTTTTTAGGTTTGATCGTGTATAGCTCAGCTTAGTTTGACTTAGGGTATAGTTAAGAGTTGATATGTTGTATGGCTTAGTTAATTCATTTAGGGTATAGTTAGGGTTTGCCATGTTAATATTCATTTAGGGTATAGATAGGGGTTGGCTTAATACTTACGTGCCTCCTTTATGTAAGTTTGTAATCAGAGGTTATTAACAATAATTTGAAGTAGTGCAGTGGTTGACGTTGTAGTTAGAAGTACGAAGGTCATGTATTCGATTCTCCCCTTCTACGTTTATTTTTGAAGAATTTTTATCCTACACTAAGCAGTGGATCAATCGTTCCTAATTGTATTAGTTTGTTCCAAATTTTCCTAATATTTTCAGAACCAAAATAAGAGTCAAAGAAGAGATTCACATATACACTTGTTAGACAAGTCATAACAGAAATAAAATCATAAAATGGTAATAGAGTTTACAGTCAAATAAGAGTCAAAGAAAAGATTCACATATACACTTGTTAGACAAGTCATAACAGAAATAAAATCATAAAATGGTAACCGAAGACCGTGTGGTAGGCTTCGGAGGACAGAACAGTGACATCCGCGTTAAGAGCACATGATCATTAGCTGCTTCCCATAGGTCATAAGCAATCTTCTGTCGAGCTTCCTGAATGTTGTCGTCGTTCACCAAGCTTAAGTCCAAGCCTAGAAGATGTGCCTCAATGTGCTTCAATGCATATACACCACAGTCGCTGCTACTCTTGTTTAGGAAAGGCATTGGAGCGTAAGTGACAGCATATGGCTTGACAACAAGTCCCTTCTTGTTTGAAGACTGCACAGCTTTGACAATTCTCGGGATGAGATGGGAAAATGGCTCTAAATCCCTGTTGTATTTCATTCCCAAACAGTCGAAGACCAATATTGAACGATTAACAAAGTCGACGCACATAGAGATCCAGTGGTTACCGTGCACAAGAAGAGGCACATACATCCGGTCCACATCAAGATCCCACAGTAGTCCTGTTCGTCCGTCAGCAGGAAGTTCACCTATTCCGTAATTGTGGAGCAGTCCTTCCACCTTGAAAGTTTTTATGTCGTTCTTGACTACTTTGTAAGAATTCTTCATTTGGTTACTGAAGAGACAGCTCATGAAGGCTACTTTGGATATGTTCCATCGTCTCAAAGAAGTCTTCTCGCGAAATAGGTACAACATAGCATCAATTTCCTGAAAAGGTAGATACAAACAGAGTAAGTTGGTGTGTTGGTCCCAAAATGGCATCAACTTGTTTAACAGAGTAACTTACATAATTCTTTAACCACACATTAGGTCCAATTATACGTTCTGCTAATTCCCTTGTGTAAATAGAAGGTCCAACTCTAAGTTGTCTGCGATGCAAAACTCAGTTAAAAAGCTGTTGAATTTAAACATAAAGGGACGCCAAAGACTTACTGCTTCGAATTTGAGCACCACTCAATCAGTTTGGCCCATGAATCCTCAGGGACAAACACTAACGAGTAGTCCTCGTCGTTCACACGGTCCTCCGGTAATTCAAAATCTTTGAGAGTGGGTGTTGTCCAACCGGCAGGCTTAACTGTCCGTAATGGAGTAACCGATGGTGTTTTTTGAGAGGGATCAAAACCTTGAACATATGATGCTTGAGAAAGGTTTCCCATGGCAGCTTCTAAATCATCTTGGGTCCCCATCTCGTCACTTTTCGATGAAGGTTCCCCACGGGTGGTAGATGGTTGTGACAAATTCTTCAAAAAATCCATCAAATCTTCAGTTTCAGGCCCCTGTTAATAAAACCAAGCATACATAATTAAGAAACAATGTCATCATTGACAGAATTAAAAAAGAGTCAATTAAACAAGATGATTACATTACAAATAGTCAATTACACATCGAGGCATAAGTTCAGCAAGCCGATTTTAAAAGCAAACAAAGAGGACATTCCGAGATATTACAAAGCAAACTAGGAGACGAGAATATTACAACAAAAGACAGTGACATAATACAGAAGCTTCATTTTCTGGTTACCTTTATGACTTGCCGAGGGCTACGACGAACCGCAGTGTCATCAACCTTGCCTTTGCCTTTCTCCTTTGCTATTAAAGGGCATGGACTTTGTGATTTTTCTTTGTCTTTCCCCATTGTTGCTGAAGGAGAAGGAATCTCAGATGCTCTATCTTTTCCAACTGTCTCTGAAGAACCCCGAAGGTGAGACACAACTTGGTTGAGTTGAGCCATCTCTTTCTCGACTTTGTCAAAACGCTGGTGGATCTCCGTCTGCACCACCTCCTTCAAAGAGTTGAAACTAGAGGTGAACAAACCTTCAATGAAACTCTTCACTTCACTGGAGATACCACTGTTATGTTCAGCCGCCCGTTCACAAAGCAGTTGCTTCTTTCGAGCCTCAACACCAGGATCGTTTAGCAAGCGCTTGCTCCTCTTTGCAACAACACCCGGTTCGGCTACATGTATATCTGTCGCATCTTCGACCTCTACATTCGCTGCATCTTCTTCTAAATAGAAAGATCCTCATTTGGAGGCAGAGGCTCAACTTCCCAAACAAATTCTGTCCAATCTTGTTTGGCATTGATTAGAGCAACAATACGATCGATTCGTTCATCTTTCTTCTCATCTTCCCTAAAGAACTCGTCCATTTCAAACACATCATCGTTCCCAGTAGCAGATATAAATGGGAACAGCTTCCCCTGTCAAGAACAAACCAAACAACCATGTTAAATTCTCTTATTACTGAACCGAATATAAAAAAGCAAAAACAAATTACCTTATTAAAGTGGGACTCTAGGCTGATGATGTCTGCATAGGAAACTTTCCCACTTCCTTTCCAATTCCTGCATCTCACTTTGGTCATGTTTTTCTTGATCTTCTTACCCACCATACTGCCAATGTCTGGGATTGCCTCCATGACCCATATCTGAAACGCATAGGAGAATCCATCCAGCACGTAACTCTTCTTGAGATGTATATCTGTCCTTGCTTTCATCATTGATGCAATCAGCTCATCATACGCGACCAGACCCCAAGGATACATTCTCATCTTCTCAAAATCCATCACCAAACGGATGTATTCATGAGGGATAGACACTCTTGAATCCTTCGCTAGGAGGAATCCATGTATAATACACAGATACACTAGCCTAAGCCTGTCCACATAACTCCACTGGTTACACTCTTTAAGGAGCTGCGTCTTCAAACTAGCTAAGTTCACCTTCCGATTTTTCCTCAGCACATTGCTCCAAAACCCCTTATCATCCTTCCAGTCACTGAAGTCTATGTCGGGTTCCTCTTTGAACTTCAATCCTGTCACAGCATGAAACTCTTGCGCAGAAAACCTAAGAGGCCTCCTCGCAAATAGAAACCACAACTCGTGAAGCTTCGAAACCTTGATCTGCTTGCATAAGAAGCTGTGAATGATCCTCCCTGGGTAAATGAGCTTGTTCTCTATGATTGCCAGAATCGGACCGAAGACAAGATCTTTCAAAACCTCGTCATACTCATCCTTCAAAATAACCTTCACATCGTCCAGCATTCCACGTCTACACGTGTTGTTGATCTTATCAATCTGGGGCTCAGCTCCTTCTGCAAGCAACCGTCTTGGAAACTGATATGCCATGCCTATAAAACTTGAAAGAAAAAACTTCAACTTGTTAGTAATGGTAACATTGTCAAATTGACTACTCGGTTTGAAAATTCAAACTACATACAAACCGGATTGAAAAGAAAATATAACTCAATCTCACAATCAACACAACCTCAAACTACAATGACAAGCATCAACGTAAATTGATTTTTTTTTTAAACAATTCAAACACTTCGTAGTACATAGCGAACATATAACTCCATCTCATCCTAGTCTCTCTTAGCCAATATCATGCATCAATTAGAGTTTCTACTACATTCAACATTTTCATAATATAGATGCATTTGATGAACTATATAAATCTTTAAAGAACAATCAAACTCGATCACAAACAACATATAACTCAAAATTTAACTTAATACTCACAATGAATTGAAACGCTAATTAAAAAAACTCCTAGCAGTAAATAAATCAACTTAACATGTTCAATTGTGTTGTTCAAAAAAAAAAACATGTTCAGTTGTACACAAGAATGACCAAAGAGATCATAAGAAGCAGAAATAAAATCTCAAAATCCATCAATTTTATACTCACTATGAACAATACATGCACCATAATCCTAAACCCAATACACGCACACGCACATCAAAAAAAAAAAAATTCAAAATCGAAAAGGGGATCTTAAACCCTAACCTTCGATTTTGGGGAAAGAGGGACCGAGATTGAAATAGAAGACCGTCTTGCTCTTATTTGGTGATTGAAGCTTTGAATTTGTTCTTCTCAAGTCCGATTTAAGCTGTCGAAGAAAATAAAATTAGAGTTCATCGAGAAGGAGGAAAAACAAGGAGAGAAAGAGAAAAATACCAAGAAGGGAGAAAGGATGAAGGAGAAAGAAGAGATGTCACGCCGGAACGGAGATCCTCGCCGGCGAACGAAGACGCACCACCGGAGATGATGGTGAACACGGGAATCGCCCTTTTCGGCTCCGTCGGAGAAGTGGGGGAGAGAGAACACGGGATTAATGATTTTGTTTTTTTTTACTTTTTACTATGGTTAATATCATATTAAAGATATATTATATTTATCACATTTTTTTAACTTTATTAATCGATTCATAAAACTATATAAGGGGACTTATTTGGGTTTTCATTATGGTTTGTTCTAGTGGGACAAGTATTAGTAGATTTGTTCTAAGGGGACAAGGTCTATAGCTTTTAGTTCTCTTTTCCCAAATTTCCCTAGATTATATATGCATCTTGTGATATATTGACATCGTTTGTTGTTTGAGAGTTGTCCAAAAATCACAGATTTTATTTAGACACATCTATATACTTCTCATTTTGTAATACTTTGTTCATGCTTGTATAAAATGAGTTTGTTGTTTGCGGTAACCACAATGAATAGTAATTTTTTGTAATTGCTGCTTGAACCATGTACGGTTGTTTGAACTGTGGCAACGGTCCCAACTAGGTTGTAGCAAACAATGTTGGACAAGTCATGGGTCCATTTATGCAGGTATGTACATTTGTTTAACTGTTCAGTTTATGCATTTCAACACTTACTGTCTTAACTGATTTTTTTTTGGTTTGATTTACATGTACTTAAGAGTTGATTCTGCATATGAGAGAGGTGCTCGGGGTTTTGTCAATGCTGTTAGTGATAAGTTAGGAGTTAATGGGAAGATTGTATGTCCATGCGCCCGATGCCGCAATCTAGATCGTCATATAAGTGAGGAGGTTGTCTCTCATTTGGTTATAAATGGAATGGATGACGCCTACAAGGGACGCCCGGATTGGTTTCACCATGGGGAAGATAACTCTATTGCTGTAGTGGAAGCTAGAGATAGATTGTGGAATGGTGAGATCCTTAGTTTATACGAAGCAGCAAAATGTTTAGATGAAGATTTAGTTATTAGGGGGGCACAGTCAGGTGAGTCAGTTGAGGGCGAGGACAGGAAAGAAGATGAGTTTTTAGCAAAACTTGCAGAGACTGAAATCCCCTTGTATCCAACGTGTGCGAGTCATAGCTAGCTATCAGCTGTAGTTTCATTGTTTAGGATTAAGTCTCAGAATGGGTGGTCAGACAAGAGCTTTGATGACTTACACCAAATGTTGCCAAACATGTTACCTGAAGACAATGTGCTGCACACATCAACTTATGATGTCAAGAAGTTTTTGACTTCTTTATTTTATTGGCTTCTGAGTTTTTCTTTACAGTTAAACTACTCGAACAGAATTCAAACTTTTTGAGGAAAAGGCGACTGAGTTTATTCAGGCTGATGATCATCCAGGATCATCATCATCAAACCCAAAACAAGACACTCTTACTCAGATCTTAGGACCCGACAATCCTGGACGCTTGAGGGCAATGGGTAGAGGAATGAGTGTGAGCAAACTTGCTTTGTTTGAAGTGAAGAGCAAGCATGTGACTGAAATGCAATAGACACAAAATAAGTTGCAGAAGCAGGTCCATGAACTACAAGAGGCTCTTGCAAAAATGAATAGTCAAGTAAGTGTGCAAGAGTAACTGTCCTTTGGTTATTGATTTTTGCAAAATGGTAACCGAATATTTATGTCAATTGTAGCGTCCAGACTCGGAAGAGGGTGAAAATTCAGCACAAAGAGTAAGTAGTAGTTCAATTATAAATATTCTTGGTGAACTTGAACTGAATGTAACTGATGTGTTGAATAATATTTGTAGAGTGTAAACAAAACCACACCGCAGCCTAAGTGTATTCTATACGATTGGTGTGACAAGGAGTGCAAAGTAGCCGACGGTCGTGTTCTGTCTTCTGATGAAATGGAGTTTGTTAACAATGTACCATTGGGCCCTAATTCAGTTAAGGTTGTAATTGAGACGGCATTTGAAGAAGATGCTTTTCTTTGGAGACCCGCGCCGAAATTTTTCACAATTGGTCAGGCTGTAGGAGAAACTGTTGCGTGGCCTCAGGATTCTTTTCTTGTTCTTGAGGAGGAGTTATCTCCAAATGTAAGGTTTTCTTTCCTCATCTCATTTTCGGGTCTAAGTTTATATTTTGTAAAATATAGTTATGTGTTTTGTATGTTGGATTTATTTGTTTGACAGAGCCCAGAGACAGTAGAAATGAACAAGTGCAAACTTCTACATTAGCTAACAGATGATGAAGAAACAGTTGCTGAAGGTCGTTGGGAGTCTCGTGATCAAAAAGCCTTGGTGGATGGTCTTCCTCTTGGACCAAATTCTGTTAAAGTATTTATAGATGCAGTTACCCTACCTGAGACTTTTCTTTGGCGGCCAACCGAAAAACATTCAAGCCTTCGTGACTGTTTGAAGTCGTTTGTAGCATGGCCTGTGAGCAGGGTTTTATTCGAAAATTTAAACACAGAGTCACCAGCTCCAGCATCACTTCATACGCAGTCAGAAGTACGCACTCCCCCAGCTCCTGCTAAGATTTCAAAACCATCTTCACAAACTCCTTCAAGCTCTCAGAAGGTAAGCCTTAAGTGTATTAGTAGGTTGCGATCATTTAAAGGTGCTAATGCTATTCGACATCGTTCTCATATACAGGTTGTGAAAGAGGGTCAGAAGTGCAAACTGCTGGACATTACCGGTTAGAAAGTAGTTGTTGCAAAAGGACGCTGGTCTTCGAACAACCCAGAACAGTTAGTGCATTTTGTTCCGTTGGGAAATAATGCAGTTCGTGTGTGGGTTGATGTAGTCAAGGTGAATGATGCCATCGTTTGGAGGCCTACGTCTGCAGTTGAGTGTATGGAGGATGCTATTGGTACCACTATAGCATGGCCTGAAGACAAAGTTGTCATCGTTTGAGGTGGAATAATAACTCTATGGTTTTCAACTTTCCTTGCTTTAGATTACTAATGAACATATCCTGCTTGTTGCAAATTAGACTTCTGTTCTTTGTTTCGAACTTAATTATGATATTGTGTTTCTATTATGAAAAAATCACATTTTGAGACTTGGTTTATTTCTTTATAAGAATTTAGTGTATTTATATTGAAAGATTTATTCTAGTTCAAAAAGTAAATATAATTGCACGAAATAGCATATAAAATAAGTCATGATACACTAACTTGCTAGCACAAAATAGAAGCTAACATTCATATATATATATATATATATATAACTCAATAACACTGCTACAACCCATCATCGAATAGCACCGATGAAGTGCTAATACAAAGTAATTGATGACAACAGAAAATAGCTATTTTACATATATATATATAGGAATCCTAAAATGTTATTACAAAATTTAATATAACACGAACTGATTGCTACTAGTAAGTTTAATACAGCAATAAAGAACAGTTGTTCTACAATTTCCTATAGCACAGCATATGTGTAATAAATAATTGTACCACAGCATAGCAGTTGTGCTATGCAAGGCCACTCTATGATAGCGGCTTCCTAAAACGCTATCGTATATAGGTACTCTATTATAGCGTCTTATTTCATAGCATTTGTAAAACCACTATGAATACTATTTAATAGAGCTATCTGTATGCTATGAAAAGCCATATTTGTTGTAGTGATATTGAGTTCTGATAATCTAACTGAAACCTGATAACCACTCAAATTATCCTAAGGAGTGACTTTACTCTCTCAAATAAGAGATTCAGTTGTAGTATTTAGGAATCGAATCCACAGAGAGCTAGGACACACAATAGATCTAAACAGTTTATGATTAAGCTAGGTAACTAAGTAATCATGCAATAAATATAGCAGAACAGTCGAACAAGGTAGTTGTTCGGTAAATTGATGAGTTGTTTGATGGAAGGATGGTTTGCTAGATCTAGGGTTGAGGTAATCATTATTATAATGATATAGAGACTAATGTTGCATGATATTATAGAACTTAACTTAATAATAATCTATCAACTTTTCTTTGTTTAGACTATCTATTGACCAGGATCTCGGAGTCTCAGCTTTCGCTTGTTGAGCCGAGTAAGCGTCGATCGATTTTGCCCCTCGGTAATTGATCGAGTGGCCTTTTAGAACGTCAATCGATTTATCTATAGGATATTCGATCGATGACTCCTTCCTAGAAAGATTTACGAACAGGTTGAACTATGTTCACTAGATTTCTAAATCAACTGTCTTTTATTTCTAACAGATCTAGCTCAATTAGGATTATTCGGGTTAATATACTAAGCTAATGCCTAAACCTATCAACCTAGATCAATGTTCTAGTTAGATATTCTAGAACACACAATAAAGATAATCCTATTGATGAATATCACAACTTAGCAATTCTATATTTTGGGCTAAGCTCTCATGAACCCTAAATCTAACAGGTGAATCTATTCAAGCATGATAGTTGTCACAGAAAACCATAGATGAATAGATGTATAGGAATCAATAATAAAACCACAGGAGTTCCAAGAGGACTCTGAAGAAGTTCCTCCATTCTCTCCTAACATTAACTAAGAACAAAAGATGTAAAGAAAGCGTAGCCATCAATAATGGCTTAGAAAATACATAAGTAGGGTTTTTAGGTCGTCCAAGGGTATTCTGGTAATTTGTGGTTGCTTCTAGGCTTCAGTCGGTCATAAAACATACTCAGTCCGCATTCTGGCATCACCATCGATTGATTCCAACAGTGCACCATCGATCGACGTTCCTTCATCTCCTCGATAGTTTCGTCTCGCGAGGCAGACTGACCACTCTTTAGTAAAACGGACATAACTTCTTTAAAAGGATGCTGATTGAACTCCGACTTGTGGCATTGGAAAACTAACTCAAAGATCTATATTTTTTCAAAAGATGGTCTCAATCTAACAGTGGGAAAGTATCCATTCATAGATAGACATCTGACGTGTATGTGCAGTTCTGCACTCAAAAGGCTCCAAAAGACACAAAAATTACCAATTTCCTCCAAATTGTCCCTGAACCTGTAAAAACTCTATGTCGAAGTAAATATATCCTAAAATACCTATATACCATGGCTAATAATGGATAAAATCCATGGTATATCAACTCCCCCAGACTTACCATTTTTGCTTGTTCTTTAGCAAAACAAACGGCAGTCTCCCTAAAAGAGGATTGAAAACAGCAGAGACTCACATAATTTAAAATCACTACTCTCACTTCTGAAAATATGATAGGTGGAAATGAATCATTACTAACCTTAGAATGTTTCAATGTACTCCACACTATCTTAGTCACCACACCGTACAATCACACAACACTACTGATAGCGCCTGACATACCCCTCTACTAACCTCATTTCTACATAAAAATATATGTGTAGGCTACGTCTTGGGAGTATCGATCATAGGACACATGGAATCTTACTCAAGCAAGTTTCTGAACACACATGTAGTCTTCTCTGATCCCTTTCTTCCCTCATTTTCCCTCTTCTCTGAATCCTATATTTCAAATCCAATGAATAGTGATTCTGATACAGTCCATCTTGTTCACCTTTATTGATTTTTCAACAAACTTTCTTTCTTTTCTGACAAAGTGTAGGCGAATAATGGGATCACACGAGATATTCATATCCTCGCGTTCCAACAATGTGTGATCATTCCATTAGAGAAAAATGATGGGGTCGCAGGAGACACTCCTATCCCTCTAAACCGCATGAAATCATCTCAATCTTTTATAACTCATGGAGATCCGCCGGAGATAGAGACCGCAGCGGGGCGGGCCATGGCGGGGAAAGTGGTACCAATTGCCATTTGTATGTTGTATGAAAGGTCATTGGGTATGTGATTGTCTTATGCCAAAACACTTAGTCGATCTGTATATCCCAAAAAGTGAAAGAGAAAGAAAGTGAAACAAAATTCATCTCTTATAAACCCATCTTTTCTTGGTTTAAATGATGATACTCATCCAACATATCAAATTTTCTGGTTGGTCCAGAAAATATCGATGAGTGATAGAATCAATGTGTTATAGAGGTTATCTTCCTGAAGAAGATAACATTTACTGTATTATATTATCTATATTTTTGTTGTAAGATATATGTTATGTTTAAGTTTAATATTTATGTTAATTCTTGTTTTACGAATATTTTAAATTCAGAAAATGCCAGAATTTGAGACTATGGATGGAGATATGTGTTTGGCAGATAGTGCCTCAACGCACATGATAATTAAAGATAAGAAATATTTTTTCCAGTCTCAAAATGAAAGATTACACCGGAACCGTAAGTACAATATCTGGTAATGCAGAGATTATTATGGGCTCTGGAATAGTCATTTTTCAATGCCAGGGGAACCAAAATTTGAAATATTGATTCATTGTATTCTCCGAGTCTCATAGAAATTTATTAAGTTTTAAGATTATCCAGAGAAATAGATATCATATTGAGCCTATGAGTAAAGATGACATTAAATATCTCTGCATTAAGTCCGAAAGAAAACATATATTGGAAAAGTTAAGAATGTTATCCTCTGGACTATATTGTACGAAAAATAGATATGACTGAATCCTATGCCACAATAAACCTAAAATTTACTAGTACTTTTAATGTCTAGCGTGAGAGGCTAGGACATCATGTTTCAGTCATGATGAGAAAAATAGTACAAAATTCAAATGGTCATCCATTGTAAAACAAAAGAATTTTACAAATGGGTGAGTTTACATGTAATGCATGTTCTAAAAGAAAATTTAAAACTAGGTCCTCACCAGAAAATGTGGGCAATGAATCACCAATATTTTTGGAAAGAATTCATGGTGATATATGTGGGCCGATTCACCAAAAGTGCGAGCCATTTAAGTATTTTCTGGTATTGATTGACGCATCTAATAGATGATTAAATGTGTCTTTTGAAGACACAAAATACGGCTTTCGCAAAGTTCAGTGCCCAAATAATAAAGAAGAAAACGCAGTTCTCAGAACATGCCATTAAGAAAGTAAGGTTTGATAATGATGGTGAGTTTACATAGCAAGCCTTTGATGATTATTGTATGTCAATGGGAATTGACGTAGAGCATCCAGTTCACCATTTTCATACACAAAATGGGATGGCCGAGTCATTAATAAAACAGTTGAATTTGATTGCAAGACCATTGATATTGAGAACAAATCTCCCAATTTCAGTGTGGGGTCATGCTATATTGCACGCGGCTGCACTGATTCGGCTAAGAGCGAGTATATATCATAAGTACTCTCCATTATAATTGGCATATGGGCAGGAGCCAGATGTATCCCATCTCCGTGTCTTTGGGTGTGATGTCTATGTTCCCATAGCTCTACCACAAAGAACAAAAATGGGACCACAAAGGAGATTGAGAATATATGTGGGTTATACGCCACCATGTATAATAAGGTATTTGGAGCTGTAACTGGTGATATGTTTACAGCACGGTTTTCCGATTTCCATTTTAATGAGAATGAATTTCCAGCGTTAGGGGGAGGAATTAGAGAAACTCCTAAAGAGATTACATGGTGTACAATGTTGTTGTTACATCTTGATCCTTCTACAAATCAATGAGGACTGGAAGTTCAAAAAATTGTGTATTTGCATAATTTGACAAAACAATTACCAGATGCATTCACATATACAAGAACGGTGACAAAATCATATATACCCACTGAAATGTACCATCAATAGTTGTTGTTCCTGAAGAACAAACTGATGGTAACAAAATGAATGAACCAAGGGTTCAGTTAAAGAGAGGCAGGCCTGCGGGTTCTAAAGATAAAAATCCAAAAAATAAAAAGAAATTGGTTGAGAAAAATGGAAATGTTTCAGAAAAACCAGATTTAAAAAATGTCTGAAAGAAGGCATTGGTGAAAAGGTTCAAGAATAACCGAATAAAGATGATCCCCATGACGAGAAGGGAATAGAAAAATATGAGATTCCATCAACTACGTCCGAGATGAAAAGTTATGGATCAGAAATAAAATAAAAGATGTTGATGGAATGTTCTCATTTTCTGTGTCCAAAGAGATCGATCATGAAAATGATGATCCCGATCCAAGGTACCTTCTGGAATGTCAGAAAAGACATGATTGGGAGATGTGGAAGATGGCCATAGAAACTAAGTTACTTTCCCTGAATAAAATGAATGTCTTTGGACCTGTACTCATAATGCCTGAGAATGTAAA
This sequence comes from Raphanus sativus, assembly GCF_000801105.2. NCBI lineage: Eukaryota > Viridiplantae > Streptophyta > Magnoliopsida > Brassicales > Brassicaceae > Raphanus > Raphanus sativus. The sequence continues at coordinate 19,334,614 of NC_079511.1, forward strand.
TCTGGTTGGGTATAAGTGGGTATTCGTTATAAAAGTGAATGAGAAGAATAAAGTAACATGATATAAAACTCGATTAGTTGCCCAAGAGTTTTCTCAGAAACCAGGAAATGGGTGCAACTACGTTTAGAATTTTGATGAGCGTAGCGGTGTCTAAAATTCTTGAAATGCACTCATGGACGTTGTGACGGCTTATTTATATGGAGCGTAGAATATATATATATATATATATATATATATATATATATATATATATATTAAACTCCCTAAAGGATTGAAAATGCCCGAAGCATTGAAAAAAATCCAGGTAGATTTGTTAAGTCAAGTTACATGGATCACTATACGGATTAAAGTAATTAGTACACATGTGGTACAATCGCTTAAGTGAATATCTATTGAGAAAAGGATATGTGAATAATGCGATATGTCCATGCGTTTTTGTTAAGAAATTGTCATCTGACTTTATGATATTTATATGTAGATGACCTGAACATAATTGAAACTCAAAAGAGGTTGATGATGCTCGAACTCGTATGAAAGAAGAGTTCGAAATGAAAGATCTTGGAAAAGACAAATTTTTGTCTTGGGCTCTAGATGAACATTTCCGAGAAAAAATATTTGTGCATCACTTAAATTATACGAAAAGGTTATTGAAACGCTTTTATATGGACCAAGCAAATATTTTGAGAACTCCAATGGTAAATAGAACTCTCGATGTTGAGAGAGATCCTTTTAGACCCAATGAAGATATCAAAAACATATTATGTCCTTACGTATCTTATATGCGTGTTAAAATTGAGTTTTTATATCTTGCAAATTTCACTAGACCTGATATTTCTTTTGCTACTAACCCACTTGCAAGATATAGTTATGCTCCTATTCGCAGGCATTAGAACGAAATAAAGCACATATTCAATTATTTACAAGGTACAGTTGATTTGGAGTTAATTTATTATACAAACCCCGATTTTGGTATAGTTGGTTTTGAAGATGCAGGATACTTATCCAATCTTCATAAGGCTCGATTGCAAATCGGCTGTGTTTTTACAATTGGTGGAACATCAATCTTTTGACGTTCCCAGAAACAAACTTTGGTTGTGACTTCTTCAAATCATGCGGAAATTATTGCGCTTCATGAAGCATGTCGAGCATGTGTATGGCTTAAGTCAATGAGTTACCACATACAAGATGTAAGCGGAATAGTTTCCAGGAAAGAGACAACAAAAGTTTTTGAATATAACTCGGCTTCCGTCGCTTAACTCAAAGAAAGTTATATCAAAAGTGACTTAACAAAGCCTACATCCCTCCAAGATTTTTATCGTATATACGAGAGCTTGTGAAAAATCAAGAAGTGGACATCGAGTATGTACAGTCATGCGATAATTCAGCTGAATTGTTCACAAAGGCTTTTCCTACTAAAATATTCCGAAAACATGTCTACGGTATCGGAATGCGGTGTTTTCGTGACCTATGAAGAAAAATCTATGTCTATTATTTTCAGGAAGAGATTACGTTGTTGTATTTGTTTTTCTTCGTCGTAGTTTTTATCCTATTGTATATTTCTGTGACTAATTTTTTAAGGAGGCAGTATATAGTACAAGATGAATAATCAATGAGAGTATTGTAAAAGTATAGCTATCTTAGTCACTTACACATGTCCTTTCTCTAATTCCATTTGCATCATCATCATCTAAATTTTTTTTGTTTTCCTTTCCAATATTACCGATCTTTTCCACTATAAATTGTGGTTCTCTTCTTTTTTACATTTTTTAGAAAGTGAAAAATCAATAAAAAGAAAAAGTAAAGTGATTCTGTCTCATCTCTCTTCATCGATCAAACACATATCTATAAATATATTATATTAATAAAACACTAGATAGTTTATAAAGCTCACCCTATATTACAACAAAAATATTATAGTACAAGGGTGAACCCACTTGAAAGATTGGGGGAGTCAACTGACACCATAGAAATAATATAGATTTTAGTTTGTAAGCAACCATTATTATTCAACTGTGGTTCAGTGGTAGAATTGTGCGTAGGAATCCACATATAGTGGGTTTGATCCTAGCTAGTGATTCCTTAAAAAAAATCAGATTTACACAATTTTATTTATAATACGATCTCACATAATTTTTTGCTCGGTCCGCCGCTGTTGTAACAAAAATGATTATACAGAAGATTCCAGACTGTGCGTTTTCTTTTTGGTTAGGGGCGAAGGCTTCAAGCTACTTCTACTCAAGCCATCATCATCCCCTTTAATCTTCGCGCTAGACTGCCTCCTGAAACTGATGACGTGTATGATTCTGCCAATCTGTTTGCTCCACGTCAACAGAGGCCGTTGCATGAGCCGAGGAAAAATATCTTTCTTCTTTGTGATATGTTGATATCGATGATCGCGTGAAGCCTTGGAGTGTTCAAGTTGGTAACTTTCCTTTTCCTTTTCCCATGAAGTTGTTCCGTTGTTTTTGAAATTAATCGAAATGAATAAATCTATAGACATTCGAAGCAATTAGCTAGGCCACTTTGTAAGAGCTAATCAATAATCTAAAATATTCTGCTGAGAAATTATTTATAAATGTATGACCCACGAAGGAGAGGGAGGGTGGGGGCAACAAGAATTTTCAATATAAACACACAACTTTTATCCTCAACTATAATGTTTTTTTTATCTTGAACTATAATGTTTCGGGGAAAATATACTGAAAAATGATTATTAAAACCATCTCTAATATATTTACTATTTTTATCTCTAAAATAAAAAAGTTTATGATAGCGTTTGAGTTTACTCTATGTATTTTCTATAATAACAAATCTCTAATTAGAGTATTTATAATGTACATTTCTATATTTTCCTCTAAAATAAAAATCTATATTAAGAAATTGTTTTATTCTATTGTATGATTTTAAAAGAAAATATAAATAAATTATTTTTTGCTCTACATTTAGGGATGAAAATAGTATTTCCTTATATTTTCTTCTATAAATAGATAAATTATATTAGAAACATATATTGGAGCAAGTCTAATTCTATTATAGAAATTCTCAATTTTGAAAGAAAATATAGAAACAAAATTAGAGATGAACTGAAGATTATCTTATTGGGTAAAAATAGAAGATTACTATATCCTTTCCTATTTATAAAAGAAAAATAGCAATCTCTTTTTCATAAAAAAATAGATTTGGGCTGGAATAGATATACCTCTAAATAATATTGTAGAGACAAATATAGAATTGGATGGGAGATTTCTAAGTTATAGTTTTAACATATTAGGTAAATCATTTCACACCATAACAAATCATTTTTTTATAGTTTAGTCTGTTTATATTTACAGAAAAATAAATGAAGATATGAAGTGAATAATAAATTTAAAATGATAAAATTTAGACGAGACATGTTTTGATAAATTTTCTTTAGATATTAAAACGATTGGATCGGCGGTGTAGATGATTTAATGTTAAATAAATGGAACAAAAAGTTTATTATATATCAGTTCTCAAAAAGATATTATATATATTGTACCTTCTGGACTGATGATGGAGTTGGTTCGCTGATTAGACTTTTGCTCTCGCAGTTGGAAGGAGCGAAGGAACGAGAAGAGTCTGATGTTTTTATTCTTGGAAGATTTTTGGGAACTGACTTTCTGTCCTTGGATGGTATGGTAGGAAGGAGAAGGAGAAGGAGATGGAGCATGTCTTCTCTGTAAATAAGCCAATACTAGAAGCCTCTCGTTGAGACAGATAGGACACACACCTTCAACAAAATCTATTGGATGGATGTTACAAGAAGATGTTGAGCTTTGGTTTTGTCCTTTCATGACTTCTCTACGAGAGAGCGAAAGAGGGAGAGAGAGCAGTCGACGAGTGTGTCTGTTTAGAAACTTGGTCCTGCGTCTACTTAAGATGTTGAGAAGGAAAATGTGTTTGTGTTGTCTTAAGTTTAAAGAGCTGTCAGTTTATATCAATAGAAAATTAGAAGATATAATAATCTGGCATTAAAATTGATTGGTTTAAAATATTGTCATGATTGGTTAATATAGTGATTACTTATTAGGAAACTAATAAAGAAAAACCTGTTTGTGTCGTTAAATATTCTTCAAGTATATCTGGACTTCCATGTATGACAAACCCGTATGGATGTAGCTTTAAATAATTGAAAAGTGCGAACGAAAAGTGTGGATGCTAACGGCGGATTTTGGCGACTTTGATAAATAATCAAATAAGAAAAAATATTTGATTTCTTGACAGATGCGGAATACACTAGTAAAAATGTTTGCGGTAATCATGAAATAGCCACTAAAGTTTATGTCAATTTTTTTATAAAACACGAATTGAAATACATGGTTACTCTTGTATAAATCATGGTCAAAAAAATTATAATACTGTCAGAAAATAAATTTGGGTAAAAATATTTACTGTTTTGCCACAAATACTTCGTGATGAAATTAATATCAAATAAAGCATCACTAAAATCATATCTAAAATTTATAAGTATATTTTTCCACGGTTGAGTCATGAAATTTTTCCTAGCCAGTAAACAAAATATTTCTTTGCCAAAATTTTAGTCACAAAGTTTTTAATGCCTTGAACAGCTACGATTTTGTCACGTACTTTTGTGGCAATTAAAAATTCTAAACATGCTTTTAAACTTTAAAAGCTAAGTACAACCCTTAAAACTATTTTTTTAATCTAACTTAAAACTTTAAAGTTAAACACCAAATCCTAAATATCAAAAAAAAAAATTCAAAAAAAAACTACAAAAAATTATTTTTTCAAAGTTAATCTCAAATATCCCATAACCTCCAAACCTTAGATTATAAATACTAAAATTTAAATTTAACTCTCAAACAAAGTACTTTTAGGTTTTAAGTAAAAACTAAAGTATTAATTCGTAAGTTATATTTTTAATTTTATACTTTCAAATTTTAAATCTAAACATCAAAAACCTAAAACCAAGTACACAAAACAGTAGGTTTATGAAGTTTATAAAGATAATTATTGCAAGTCTTAATCCTAAAATTTAAACTTTTTAATAAATTATATTCCCTAAGCTTCTAAACCCTAAACTATAAAGTTTCTCTCTTAAACTTTAAAATATTTTCAACTCTAAATTTCCATTTCCAATTGTAAGTCTTAAAATTTATACTAAAAGGTTAAACAAATATATATAAAAAAATGTATAAAACACACACATATATAAATATATTATTTTTTTGTTGGTATAATTGACTTATATCCTTGTTAAAAAACGCGCCGCATTACCAATTTTGCAGCCGCTTAAACGCTACACGGATGGCGAACGTAGTGATTTTGCTTGATTCGGTTGGACTGAACAGTAACATGCGTAATTCCGAGTTACAATGTTGAATAAGAAAACGAGTCTTTTGAATTACCAAAACTTTGTTTGGCCCGAATCATGGAAACACTAAAAGAAACTCAGATTTTGTTAATTTGGATCAGAAACACGTTAGTAGTATGTGTTTTACTATGTAAATGGTAAAACTAATTGATTATGTGAATCGTCAGAAGCTTGAGTGAAACAATGGCGGCCGGGACAGAAGAAAAAAAAAGGTCTGGGAGGAACTACGTAATTACCATTTTTCCACTATTAAGTGAAATCAGTAAAAAAGATTGGAAACAGCATGCTGTGAGTGTCGACCTCGGGTCAGTGACCAGTTTTCTAAGTTTCAGTAACCGCTTTAGAGGTGATGACTCATTGTACAAATCCGTCCTTGCTTAGTTATATAACTGAATATTCTTTTTGATCCCACTAAAAGTGAACCACTATAACTGTATATTAATTTACAATGTAGCAATAACAACTTTGGTTACTTAAATGTTTTGTACGAGTTCCCTTTCGGATTACTTCCCGAGTACATCTGTTTATCAAAATATGAACTTTTTCTTTTGGAAAAAGAAAAATGTGGCCTACATAGAACCACTTATTGAAACCTTCCCATGGATCATATGGTACATTTGGAAGGCATGCAACGACAAATTGTTCAATGGAAAAGAGGTATCACCAGTTGACACCCTTCAACTAGCTTCTGTTGAAGCCGAATGCTGGAGAAAAGCAAACTTAACTGAGGATGGAGAGGACGAGGAGGCACTATCTGCCCCATCGGTTATTTCGACTCTCCCTGTGGACCCCCACCGTCCAACCTGTCAAATCGATGCATCATGGATTGATGATGGCACAGTTAGTGGTCTAGGATGGTTCTACAAAGATTCAATGGGAGTCAAAAGATTTGGATTACAAGGATGCCGGAAAAGTCTATCAGCCCTTCATGCAAAGATGGAAGGACTCATATGGGCGATATCTTGTTTACGAGAGTTACGTTGCACTGTGGTTCATGTGGAGACGGATTGCTCGGACCTGGTGGACATGATTGCAAACCCTCTCGATTGGCATGTCTTTGCCTCCGAGCTGGTTTCTTTCCGACTTCTAAAAAATGGATTTTCGGAGTTTAACATTGCCCACATATCTAGGACTAGAAATTTGCGTACGGATTCTCTCGCTAAAGAGGCGAGACGCAGCGGTACTCTTTTTTCTCATATAGATCAGATTCAGCCGGACAAAACGTCTCTTCGGAACGACTCAGACCAGTCTACCATTTGATTTTAGAAGATGAGTGTCGACAAAAAAATGTTTCGTCCAAGTATATAATCATAACTATATAGTGATTATAATTTAAATATTAATTGATGTGTATAAAACATGGTATTATACGTATAAAGTATAAAAAATTCATCTCCGTGTGCTTTCTCATTTTTTCGTTTTTTCAATAAATTGCTAGGTACTGATGTGCTGCACGCGTAATAGTGCCTAGCGAAATTTCGAACAAAGAGTACTATAAATTATAACTAATACGTGCATTTATATAAAATATGTTGGATGCAAAAATAAAACTATAAACATGTTGTGTAAAGTTAGAAAACATGTGAATGGAGGTGGGTGGAATGCTATTATGTTTAAAAGCCATGCAATTATGACGCTGTACAGGGTCCACACTTTTGGATAATCACACAATTATTGTTACTCACTTTTTATATCTTTTTAATATAAACTCGTAAAACTGCATTAGAGTTCTGGAAGGTTGTGCTGTATTTGAGTTTTGGAAGTTTGTGCTGTATTTGAGTTTTGGAAACCATAATTTGATATATTATTTTCCGTTAATTTTTGACCAACGCCAAAGTATATATCATCTGAAAAACTATTTAAGTTTACCAACGAATGTTTTGAATTTATAATCATTGGGACAAGTCGACTGATTATCGTGCAATCAGTGATTTTTTTTCTTTTCAACTTCGTGCAGTCAGTATTAAATTAACAAAATTCAGTACATTATATATATTAGGTAACTATCCGTTCTACGGAAAAAATGTTTATAAATTTTTTAAAAATATTTAAGAAATCGTGTTTCTGACGCAACTAATGATTTCATGTTTACTTCTGACGCAACTAATGATTTCATGTTTACTTTGTTTGAATAATGGAATTTTTTTAGGTTAACCTTGAATATGTAATGTGATTTATCTTGTTTTGATACTTCTCTTTTAGAACAAATTTACTAATACTAGATTCTTTGTCCGCGCTACGCACGGATTGGGTTTTATAAATTTTCTGTGATCATATTTTACATGTATTTTTAATAGTTCTACATAATTTAAAACTAATAAACGTGGAAATGTCTAAAACAATAGAGCATGAAAAACATTGTGTTTATATATATATATATATATATATATATATTATCTTGTTGAATGTTGGTCTTATGTATTTTCTAGTGTTTTTATATTTGTTCTACGTGATTTAATTTGACTCATGTTGATCTTCTGAAGCTACTAATAACATATATGGTAAGGTTGAAGTAATTGGTTTTAAAGCAAATTAATAAAATTCTTATATTGTTTATAAAATTAGTAACCAGAAAGGTATACAGATTTTATTTTATTTTCAATTTTATATATGGTCTAAACTTTGCAACTTCGTCATCTTATAAAGAGAGATGTATGAAAGTCGTTGACCAACGAAAAAGTTTTAGCCTAAATTATTGTCTCAAACTTTTCTTTGTATCTGTTTTCTTTGGGTATACATGTTCAAAACTAAACCTATTACTAAAACCATTTTGCATTTGAATTTCGAATTATATTCCTTGCATTATGTGATTTTGTTCAAAAGAGCCGATTGTATATATTTTCTCTCTTCCCAGGATCGCCGGGAGGATTATTAAGGAACCAGAGACGGGTGAGTGTAAGCAACGGCTGCGATTGCTCGGAAGCTAAGCGATACAACAACTTTATTCCATATCCAACCGTTGGTCTTATTTTTACCTATGTGGTGGAATCTGGATGCAATTCAGCGTGAAAGATTGAAAACCGGGAGAGAGTGTTGGGTTAAGAACGTAATAAAGGTTTTATTTGGTCATTATATAATTTTTTTGTGCAACGGTCATTATATAGTAAATATCCCTAAGTAAGAGGTTTTCGGAAAATGACTAAAATAAAAATAAAAATAAAAAATAATTAAGATACTCGTAATTTAAAAATGGAAAATTGTTTTTAATCAAAAAATGATAACTATGTCGCATTAAACTAATCTCATATATTTTATGTCTTATTAAACTAATTATTTTCAAAATAGAGATAATGTCCTTAAATTTTTAATTTTAAATCCTTAATTATAATTAATAAATCAAAATCTATATTTTAAATTCGTAACTACAATTAATAAATCATTATAACGCATTTAGAAATATTTAATATTGTAATAAAATATATTATTATAATGAAAATAACAATAACATAAAACACAAAATCAATTTTGAAATTTTAATTTCAATTAATAACAATTTTAAATTTTAAGAACTGTAAAAAATAACACTAAGTTGATATAGGTATTTCGTCGGTGTTACTATTTTTCAGTTTTTTTTTAGTTTGTAAAACTATTTATTTAATTTAATTTCGAAAATACTGAAGAGTATTAAAGACAAAATGGTATAAAATATAAATTAGTTTAACGGAACATAGTTACCATTTTTGGTCTATAAAAAACATTTTCCCTATTTTAAAGAGAAATTCAGAAACCTAAAACTATGATCTGGAAATACTGTACTTTAGAACTTTAGTGTATTTTGTAAAATACTTTAAAATTATGATGATAAATGGAAAAGGAAAACATGAATAACACCCATGATCCAAATTAGCCTTAATCGTCGTCACTTTCATCGCAAGTAAGAATGTGTATGTTGAACCAAGTCAATAATATCTTCTCTTCGAAAGTAAAATAGAAGGTGAACTTTAAAGCAGCCGATAACTTAATCAATTGTTTTGAATGTATATCTTTGAGTTATCTTAAGCACTCATTGATTTAATATGATTTTATAAGTCACAAACATAATCAAAAACAGAAGTGCAGGAATATAGAAATTGCTTGCGCTAAAAGTATATTTCTACATCTATCTTATTAAAACAGAAACATTTTGTTGGACCTAACATTTATTTTGTAAGTTTTTAAATTAAATACACTTTTATACTTTATAGTTAAACCTACATTAAATCATTAATTAAATCATTAATGTTCCTTTCTTTATATTACTATCCATGTTTCCAAACAATATACTTATTTCTTACTACTATCAATATTTCCAAACAATATATTTTATACTACTATCAATGTTTCCAAACAATACAATAATTAATCTTAATATTTTATATCTATCATTTTCTCTTTAAAATTTTGTAGAAACATCATAATTTCATAAATTGCAAAATAATGAACTTTAAAATTTGGATTATAAGATTACAAATTATGAAACTATTACAATTTAAATCAAATTAGATTACATATTGGTCATCCATCAGTTCAATCGGTTAGTCTCGAATTTTAGTGATTTTTGTTAATATGAATATTTTAAAAACCTAAATTGAATTGTCAGATCTCCGGATTAAACGGTATAATCACAATCGGGTTGAATTTAGAAACACTGATTTAAATGCAAAAATATTTTAAATACACTCTTTAAAAGTTACCAAAATATTTGTTAAGTTATTAGTAAAAAATTTCATCGTAAAATATTCCGCGCTTCTAAAGCGCGGGTCATAATCTAGTGTAATGATTAAAAAAAGAACTGACCAAGAGTATCCAATCAAAAAAAAAACTTCTTACGTTGATTCATTAAACAAATGGTTTTGTTATACATAGCAATGGTTTTTTTTTATAAATTACTTTTCCTTTCTACTCATCTGTTTCCCCTCTCCCACTAAGTTATCTACTTTATAAAAACTCTCCTTCAATCTCACCTAGGCCTATGCAAATTCTGGCATGAAATATGTTTCCTTCTTAACACGTTGTGTATTCACCGCAAAACATAAGCTGTTATATTGTAAGATGCAATAATGCTCTTGCTTCACACCGAAGCTATATATCGATCTCAGCCATAACAACTACTGCAGTTCAGTAAGACCCCTACGTGCCAGCTTCTTCTTGTAAAACTCTGCAGAACCATCCTTTGCGTCACTTATATAAGAAAAAATTGTTCACCTTCTTAATAGCTTGATCACTGAGCTCCTCACATGCCCAATTCTTGAGGATAGTAATTATGTCGCAAAATGTTGCGAGCGATTCAACACGTAGGCGTTTCCAACTGCTCTGTTTCTGAATACCTTAAATGCCTCTCCCAAGGATTTGTGAAAGATGGTTTGGTTCTCGATACACTTAGTGACATAGACCATGTACTTGTCATGTACCTCCAATTACTTTTCTGATAGCTGGCTGATTAGGAGCCGTGTCCTCACCAGCTTTGTCTCTGGCATGCTAGTTGAATATGTTTGCAAGCCTTGTAATTTCACGAAACTCTGAACAACTTGAACTAACACCAATGAGAGTTTAATAATACATACCAGATTAATTAATACATGTCGAAAATCACAGAAAGAAGAAGCAGAAACCTGAACACCTTGGTGGTTTGGCTAACTGTGGCAGTGTCTCGGAGCTTGAACTCAAGCAAGTCATGAGCGTCTGGAGCTGAAATCACACAGAAGAAATACCAAAAAAAGAACTATTGTAAGATATGACAGAGCTCAACACAAAAAGATAACAATACATCAAAACTCTCCTTCAAATCACACAGAAGAAATACCAAAAAAAGAACTATTGCTTTTAGTGAATATGCTTCCCAGATTTGAAAGAATGAGTAAGGAAAAGCTCACATGTTTCCAGTCCTGTCTCTTCTTTAGATTGATCCAGATGAACCTGGGAGATCACAAAGCACAAACAACAGTCAGAAAATTATAATAAGCTTGACTCATGTATTAACTGAGATGAAACACGTACCCATTACAAATAGAAGGACCATCATCACGATTAAAACAAAGCAACATCAAATTAGAGGCGTATATTTCGGTGTTGAGTCTATATGATGAACTCAGAGTATATATGAGTCTATTAGCCGAGTGGCAGTCCCTTGATACCTTAAGCTTCCTCCAAAAATATCCTCTTCCTATTCCACGCTATAGATTGTAGTTCTCTCTATCGTTTAAAATGCTTTTTGCTCAGAGGCTACAATCACACTAACACCACACCACAACACAACACACCAACAACTAATCAGAGGGACTGAATCGTTAAGACAGTGGAATTGAATCTTAAAGAACCGAAATCAGTACTTTAGGAAGTCAATGCACACCTGCTCATCGATAAGAAAGAGCTCTACAGCGATTAGTGGTTTCAGTTGCTCTTACTGCTAGGTTTCTATTTCGATATTATTTAGGTTTAGACGAAGCCATTTATATAGGAGGAGGATGAACTGAAGATGGAACGAAACCAGCCCGAAGGTATTAAAAAGCATCATTGATTAAAAGGGGGTTACAGAGATGGAAGACAGAGCGGAAGGGTCGATTTCGGAGAATCGTGAAGTTGAAGATGAATAGGTGGGCTTAACACACGCGGCCCGGTTACTTAGATCTCTTTGACGTGGCGAGAACTCTGCATTGCTATTGGTCGATTTAATTAAATGACGTGGACAGGCTAAGAGTTGAGGTTATTCCCCTTTTAGTATAGTATAGATTTTGGACATTTCTTTTTACTTTTATTTAAAAGCTAAAAGATGATTTGTCAGTTTAGAGTTTGAAACTAATGTTTTATGCTAGTTTGGAGTTGTAAGATGTTTTCTGATTTTTTTTTCTATCTGACATATGTGCAAAAATTATTTTTAATTGTCTAAATCTAATATGTAGCAGTTCCACACCATATGCATTTCTAAGAAACAAAGCAGCACCACCAATTTTTTTTTCAATCTACTCCAATATTACACCTGATGCTCAGTTTGGGTGAAGGAGTGCATTTCGAAATGGCACTCATCCTGTTTTGAGGCTTTTTCTTCTCTTGCTACACTATAGTTTGGTATCATTGTCTTATGTCTCCCAAGATTTTTTCCATGTTTTGTTGCTGTCCTTCCACAACATCCAAAGAATTCGAGGGAAGATTTTTCTAGTTCCCATCAGCAATTTAACACTCTCCCATATACCAAACTTACATAGATACACTCAGTGCCTACGGTCAAATTCTATTTTAAATTATTTATATACTTGTAGAAATCCATTTCAATTATATTTTTCATTAATAAGGCTACCTTTAAAATAAAAGGATAAATAATTAAACCAACATATACCAAAAAAAAATTACAACCGATACCATTCAACATTTACATTGTCTAGTTCCTTGAGCACCAGCTTCCACACGCAAAAGAATATTTAAAAGCTTTGATAGACGATATTCATTATCCAATCCACTTGCTCGTAGTCTACTGACTATTGTGTTTAAAATACACCAGTAAAAGTTCAATCAGAAGTAGTGGGAGCAATAAGCTGATTTATCTGAATGCATAAATATATACGTTTATAATACAATTATTAAACAAATAGTAGAACTTCCATATAAAAAATATATTACTCTAACAGAGTTATATATTAAGTAATAAAATAATATAATAAAAGTTATTAGTAGAATGATCTTCAAATTACAATGAAAGTTATGTTGGTTGGTGGAGTATAGAGCAAACGGCTAGGAAGTTGAGGCAGTATCAGGAGTGAATATCATTAGATGGTTCTACAAAATGAAGCAGAGGGGAAAATTACAAAAAAAACAGCATGGAATGTCCGGTTAGAACATACTCTCGAGAGGAAGCTCATTCAAAGTCCCACTTGCATTAAAAAATGAGAACATACTCATACCTAACTCTGCTTTTTGGCACATTGCGCAGGCTCAAGTATGAAATTTGAGAACATACCATACTCATAACAGTAATAGCCATATATCCATGAAAAGGTTAGAAATCTATATATATAAAGTCTATTTATCTGCCCTTTCAAGCCATCCACGTCCTTTCTTAGAGTGGAGGCTTTTCCGACACCTGTCAGCATGTAATTCATACATGTGTTTCACGTTTCTTGGGCGCGTCGCGTGTCTCTTTTTATTTAAATTTTCAAAACAGCTTTAACGCTCATTTTTATAGATTTGGACTAGGTCTTCTGATCTGATTAATGCCCCAAGCCCATTAGCTTACCATCTTCTCCGTGACATCACCGTCTCTAAGAAACTGACGCAGAAACGAGAAACTCTTCTGCTCCACTCTTTTCCGTTTGAGTAAGATAATAATGGCAATCAATCAAATAATAATGGCAATCAATCAAATTGACCCACTATTTAATCTTCAATTCCTCTTCTCTGCCTTCGTGGTTAGTAACGTTCAGTATATATACAACCTCAGAGAAAGACCTTTTCTATATTTCTGTTTCCAAATTTTCATAGCCAACAATATCACAAGCAGCATCAGAAATGGCATATTCTCGAGTTTTCTGATTGAGTTGAAGGCAGATCGGTGTAAACAGATTGTGAGGTGACGAGTCTCTTACGTTTTTGAGAAGCAAGGGATGTCAAGAAAGGTAAAGGAGAGCTTATGGCATCTCGATATTGTATTAGTGGATGAGAAGGTGTTGCTATTTCAGTTAAAGTGTTATTTCGTTTAAGGATGAATGGTTCCTAAAAGTATTTTTTTTGTTGTTATTGAAGTACAACGAAGAAAGGAAATGAAGGAGCACAAGGAGAGTATTGTTAATGGAGTCAGAGAGGCTGTAGAGAAATATAATTATGTATGTTTTTTCTTTTGAAAACATGAGAAATATCAAATTCAAGGAGTTGAAACAACAGTTTAGACACAATGGAAGGTCGGTTTCTTTGTTTTTTTATAACTGCGAGTAGATGGGTGTTGCCTGAATGTAATTGAGAACATATGTTACAGTAAGTCTTTGATTTGTAGTTTGGTTTTTATTGGTTCAGGTTCTTCTTCGGCTTGAAAGTGATGAAGGTTGGTCTTGGTCATTCGACTGCTGATGAAATCCTTCCTGCCATCTTTAAAGCCTCAAAAGTTCTATACTCTGCTTCATACAATAGTTAATTTATATTACTTGGTTTTTGTTGCCTGTTGAGGTTTTACATATGTTTTGGAATGTTTTTTCAGCTGCTTCATGGTGATGTTGGACTTCTTATTATGCAAATTGTTGCAAGAT